>NC_067138.1:27623591-27923591 GCF_903995435.1 Acomys russatus
GGCCTGAGGTAATGCTCTCTGATCATTAACTCCTGTTAATGATCCTTTGATGTTGCTTTTGCTTTGCCCTGAATGAAATCTACAGCAAGGCTACTGTGCTTCCTATGACTCAGTCAACATGTGCAAGATGGTGCTGCTGTGCGCTAATTTCTATGTCAGCATTGTGTGTCCAAGATCTTCTTCCCTGCAAGTGGGCCTGCCTGCAAGAAGATCCTGGAAAGGTCAGCTAAAGAAACGTAAACTGTTAACTTGCAACTCAGGGGTAAATCTCCACTTAGCACACTCAGATTATCACACACACACACACACACACACACACACACACACACACACACACACACACATTTTATTAGTTCTGTTCCTCTAGAGAACCCTGAATAATACAGTCAGGGTTGCTGTAACAAACAGCACAAGGGTCTTTGGGCCAAAATAAAATTTTTAAAAAGATTTGTTTTTTTTATGTTAAATTATGTCTCTGTGAACATGTGCACATGAATTCAGTATCTGGGGAGGCCAGAGACATTAGCTCCCTTGGAGTTGGAGTTACAGATGGTTGTAAGCTTCCTGCTGTGGGTGTTGGGGACAAAACTCTAGTCTTTTGAGCCCATCTCTCATGCCCAAAACGAAATTCTTTTTTTTATCTTGATTATTGTTTTTCTTTTTTTTTAAATTTTATTAATTTATTCAGATTACAACTCAATTGCTGTTCCGTCACTTGTATCCTTCCATTTCTACCCCCCCCCCCCCCCCCCCCCGATTTCAACCTATTGAAATTCTTGATAAATTTATAAGAGAAGCAATAAAACCTGTCCAAGAGATAAAATTTGGAGACCATCCTCTATTGAAGGATTCAAGGATGGATCTATTTATCAGTTATCCACATCACCTAAAGGAGGCGATGGAGAACCACATGTACCAAAGTCCCTTACTTTAGGGGAGATAGCCAATTCACAGTGTTGATTCCGCCATTCCAAGAGAATGGGAAAGTTTTAGTCATTTTCCAGTGCCTTCCTTAATTTATTTTTTCAATGTCTTGGGACTTTCCTTATAGAGGTGCTTTATTTCCTTGAGTGGCTCTTTTCTTAGATATTTTACTTTTTTGAAGCTACTATGAATCAGAATTTCCCCTTCTTATTTATGTGCTGGTGGAGTTATTGCTATATAAAAAAAAGTTTACTGATTTTCACAACAACTTAATTTTGTATTCTATTCCTTTCCCTAAAGTATAAATGAAAAAAATTCCCTAGTGGAAGCTTTAAAAACATTTTTATTTGTGTGTGTGCATGTCTGTGGTGTGTGTGTGTGTGTGTGTGTGTGTGTGTGTGTGTGTGTGTGTGTGTGTACATATCAGAAGAGGGAGCAGATCTCCTAGAACATAGGCAGCTGTGAGATACCTGACATGGGTGCTGGGAACTGAAGCAGGAAGCGCTGAGACCACTGAGCCATCTCTCCAGTTCCCCTAGTGGAATCGTTCTGGTCTTTTAAATGGAGGATCATGCTCCTATAAAAGGGAATATTTGCATCTTGTACTGTCTTTATCTTTAGCATTTCTTTCTCTTGTCTTGCTTCTCTATCCAAGATTTCAAGTATGATACTAAATAACAGTGAAGAGAGTGGGCACCTTGTTTCCTTCCAGACTTTAGAGAAAATGTGCTCAGATTCTCTTATTTGACATAATGTTGATTCCAGGTTCATGGATTTATTGTGATGTATTTTACTTCTATTCCCAGCTTATTCTGGGCATTATCATGAAAGAATGTTAAGCTTTGTCAAGGGTCCTTTCTGTGTTTACTGACATATATAGTTCCTGCTCTCAAGTCTCTCTAGATGTTGTATTACATGTAATAATTTTCAAGTGTTGTGTTGGCTGTGCATCCCTTTGGTAAAACCATCTTTATCATCATGTTGAGTATTCTTAATTTGTTCTTGAATTCAGGTTGCCAGAATTTTGTTGAGAACTTTTGTGCCTATGTTTATCAGGGGATTTAGTTATGGCTTCCTTTGCTTTGTCCTTAGCTGCTTTGGTACTAGGGTAATGCTATCCTGGTAGAATAAGTTTGACAGTGCTATTTCCTTTTTTTTTTTTTTTTTTCCCTTTTATCTTGTATCTTGTGAAACATTTTAAGGCACATCAGTTTAAACTCTTCATTAAATATTTGATAGAATTTGTGAGCAAGTCAACCCAGTACTGGGCTTTACATTTTTTTTTTTTTTTTTGGGCTGGAGGAGTGTGCTCCTATTTCAGTCCATTGGTTGTTACAGACATATAATTTGTTTAAATGTTAATTTGTTTAGGTCTTTCTTGATTTAAATTTGGAAGATTATATGTGTCTAGGGATTTATCTGGTTCCTCCTCCCTCTAGATTTTCCATTTTTTAGGATAAACCAACAAAGTTCTCCAAAATAATTCTTTGTATTCCACTGGAGTCTCTGACGATCTTCTGTACTTCATCTAATTTTTTTTTTGTCTGTGTCTTTTCTACCTTTCTTTTGGTAAGGTATATAAATATCATTCATTTTCAAAGAACACACTCTTCAGTCTGTCCTATAAGTTGGTGCTTTATTCTCCATTACATTTCTGCCTCGATCTTTAGTGCTTCTTGCCTTCTAGTTCTTTTGGGTGGAGTTTGTTCTTATTTTGGCCAGACCTTCAGGTACATTGTTAGGTTGCTTATTTGAGATTTTTTAGAGATTTTAATTTAAGCAACCATAGCTATAAACTATTATTGGAACAGCCCCAACTGTGTCCCAGAAGTGAACTTTCATTCCCATTTTATTTTAGAAATAACAAAAATTTCTCTCTAATTTCTTCAGTTGCCTATTGTCCATTCTAGAGTGCACTGTTGAGTCTCCATGTACTCATGTAGTTTCCAAAGTATTCTGAATTTTAGTTTTATTGTCCTATGATCTGGTAAGACACAGGAAATTAATCTTTTGTATTTGGTAAGACTTGCTCTGTGGTATAGAAAATGATCTATTTTAGATCGGGTTCCATGGGCTGCTTAAAAGGCCGTGTACTCTTTATCTGTTGGATAAATGTTTTGTGTATGTCTATTAAGTATAATCAGCCTATGGCTTAGTTTAACTCTGAGACTTCTTCTAGTTTGGATGATCTGTTTAAAGTTGAGAGTACAGCTTACATGCCACCTACTACTATTTTATGAGGTCTCATCTTCCCCCTTTGTGTCCAATACTGCTTGCTTTAGGAAGTTTGAAACTATAATATTGAAACACATATATTTATAAGTGTCATATTTTTTTTCCCATGAGAGAAAGGAATACCTTCAGGCAGTTTATTAATTCAGCATTTTGAAGATGTTTCTCTTCTGCCCCTCAGTTCCTATAAAAGGCATTTAAATATTTAGGTGATTTAGCCTTCTTTCCTTCCTTCCTTTCTTCCTTCTTTCCTTCCTTCCTTTTTCTTATTTGTTTTTTTTATTTTTTTAATTTTTATTTTTTATTAATTTATTCTTGTTACATCTCAATGGTTATCCCATCCCTTGTATCCTCCCATTCTTCCCTCCCTCCCATTTTCCCCTTACTCCCCTCCCCTATGACTGTGCCTGAGGGGGATTTCCTCCCCCTGTATATGCTCATAGGGTATCAAGTCTCTTCTTGGTAACCTGCTGTCCTTCCTCTGAGTGCCACCAGGTCTCCCCTTCCAGGGGACATGGTCAAATGTGAGGCACCAGAGTACTTGAGAAAGCTATATCCCACTCTCCACTCAACTGTGGAGAATGTTCTAACCATTGGCTAGATCTGGGTAGGGGTTTAAACTCTGTTGTTTGCATTTTTGTTATTCTTTACTTTCTCATCTGTTAGTGCTAGAGGCTTTCTGTTTGCTGTGTCAGATATGAGAGATTCTGTCCTAGATTTTTCTCTCAAGAGCTTTATGTTTTTCCAGTGCATTTATTCTTGAGCCTTTCTCTCTCACCTCTGTGGAGGGTGACCAGGTGTCTCAGTTGTGCTTTTGTTAAAATGTCATTACTTTCATGTCATTTTAAGAAGATGGTTTTATTGGATTTCAATAGCCTTGTTTGACATCTATTAACTTGTAGAACATGTGAAATATTAAAATACTTCCCTGATTTCCTATGTCTACACATTGATGGTTAAAATTCTGATGCTATTCTGATATTTTAGTCTTTCTGAGTTGTTATTTTTCTATTAAACCAATAGATATTCTTGTTTTCTCCTTTCTATTTTTGACATCTTGACCCTAATGTCACAGAGAAGTTCCTCACTGGTCATCCCCATCTTGTATTCTAAATTGGTCTTGTGTTTGAATGTCTATTTCATTGTCTAGATTTGGAAAACTTACTACAATTTCATTCAGTAGATTATATGTTTTTGTGTTTATCTCATTTTTTTTCTATTCCGTAGATTCTTAGGTTAGTTGCTTGACATCTCAGAGTTCTTCAAATTGTGCTGATACTATTTTCTTTTTTCCTTATTGATATTTGTGTGAACATTGGCTCTCCAGCATCCATGTAAAATCTGGGCAGTGATAGTGGCACAGCTTCTCAGCCCGCAGGAAGTAGAGTCAGGGGATCTCTAGAGCAAGCTGATTAGGTAATTTACCTGAATTAGCAAGCTCTGGGTTCAAGTGAGAGATTGCTTCCATATAAAAGGCAGAGAACAATTGAGGAAGCCACTTGATATCAAGCTAAGGCCTTCATATGTACATGCAGCCATGAGCATGTGCACTTGCACACATATATGTGAATGTACATACATACCTGTATAGATACCCAGCACATCCACATGCATTAAGGAGGAGGAGGAAGAGGAGGACAAGGTGGAGGAAGAGGAGGAAGCAAAAGGAGAAGAAAGCCTCTGAGTGTAACCTTTTTAAAAAGAAAGGGTTGTCTGATTTTGAGAATACATGGGAAACTTGTATACACTGAGAATTCATTGAGAAGATGCCTAGGAGAGATCGCCTGCATGGGTGAGGAGAGCATTACAAGTGGAGGAACTAATAATTATGCAGGTTTAGGTGGAAATAGAGGAGGAATGTGAAAACACTGAAGCTGAAAGATATTTATGAAGTCTTCTCTACAGTAGATGAGAGCTGTGATATGGCTGCAGCAAGGTTGAGGAGCGCATAAACGAAGAAACAGTAATTTTGATTGAGTGCCATTTTGTTAGTGGTGTTTGGCACGCAAGCATATCTCATTTAACTTATAGCATTCCACCCTGGCTTCCTAACGGCTTACATTTATCTCAAATAATGCATAGCACATTCTGTCCATCTCTAAGTGTGCCCCTCCCCTCAACATTTTTGCACTCCTCAAGAGTTCAAATACAAACAGAATTACAAAGTGTCTCTGAGATTCAAGGCAAAATTTTCACTATGAAGCCCTATACATCAGAAAAGTAAGTTGTATGCTGGTATACACAGTTGCACAAGTAAAGTTTTCATTCCACAAGGGAGGTATGGGGCATAGAAAGGACCAAAGAAAGATGAAAATCCCTGGGGAAACATTAAATTTGTAGTTCTATTCTGGCATCCAGACTATGTGTTTGTGTGATATAAATTCCAAGGAGTTTGGGAAGCCCCACCCATATGGCCTAGCTATCTGCAAACCTTTGTTTCAAGGCTGACTACAATCACTCCCTGTGGTTTTTCTTGCACATATTCCACATTCTTGAGGTCTCCCATGCCTTTTGTCTTTAGTTTCACTGCTCCATGCATCTTCCATTTAGGGGTTGCTTGTCATACATTGCTCGGCCTCCCAGATTTTCCCTCAAAATGCCAATGGAAGCCTACATGACCCTGTAAGTCTTTCATTTTGCATTGCTTCACCATTAGCTTATACGGACAATGCCAAGATTCCAGCTGAAGCAACGACTGAACCCTACTGTACTGACCACGGCCCTGAGGGGCTGACTCTTTCTCTAGGGGAGTCCATACAAACAGGGCATCCCAGAGCTATCTTCCCAAAGCAAAATTGAACATACAGCTAGGTGGATGTCATACAATTCTTGAAACATCCCTAGACATCTTTCCCGTCATATTGATATGACATACTTGTTTTCTTCCTAATGTCATGAATCTCTTTAGCAGCCAAGTTTTACTGGGCCCCAACTTAGCAGCTACTTCTTTTCTAGGCAAAAATACACTAAAAACCTTTTTTTCCTGTTTCTTTAAAAATTTATAATCCTTACCATAAATCTAGCCAAAAGCTGTTAGAAAAACCAAACCAAACCAAACCAAAACCAAACAAAACTATGCTGTAAGTTGGATGATGGGCTAAACAAAACTTTAACTATTCTGTTAACTATGTAGCTTCAAAGGAAACCTCAGGACATGGACAAAACTCAGACCACATCTTTGCCAGAGTGTGACATGCATGGTCTTAGCTCAGTTCCCTATAGAGTCCCCATTCCTGTCTATAACCCTCTTAGAACACTGTGTTCCTGCCAGCCTCTGACTTTCTAAGCTTGACCACAGTCACCCAGGGTACTCCATTTAAACCATTCTAAGGCCTTTCTTGCCACTATTTCAAAAGTGTTGAAAACTCTCCCCACAAAACAGCTCTAAAATTTTCTGCATCTCATCATCTGGAAGAATAATAGAGATGACCCCACTCCTTACAGGAATTTTCTGGATGAGTCATTTGTTTCGTTACTGTATCAAACATCTGTTCCTAGAGTCCAAACTTGGGATAATCTTCTTTTGCATCCTTGCTCCCTGCACCAAGATTTTCTTTTACTCAACAGCACATCAATATTCATTGTCTTTACAATGATATTTGGTCAAGTTTCTTGCCTAGGTCTCTGTTTTCCATTGTTATTACTCTATAGTATAATACACTCACCTTTGGAGAATATGTTGTTCAGCTCACCATCCTATGTCTGCCATTTGAGTTGTTTGCAGCATGAAGGCACAGTTCCTGTGCTGGCTTCTGAAGGGAAACAGATATTTTGCTATCACCATATTCAGTGTAATAATGGTGGAAAGTAACGAGGCTCCTCTTTCAGCCTCCCTGGAGTTGGGCTTGGTGGTTGGGGCAGCCAATGTCTTCTTTTTGGCTGGAGCAACTAGTACCACTGCCAATGGAGTTTTCTCTTCCTCTTCTGCTATTGTTGTATTTGAAGCTGAGTCCAGCAGGTTTGAATTTTGTTATGCCTTACCATCACCACAACATACAAGGTGTGTGTGTGTGTGTGTGTGTGTGTGTGTGTGTGTGTGTGTGTGTGTGTGTGTGTATACTATCTATCTTGTGGGAGATGCTGTTGGAACTGTAGCCTTCAAGTGGTAAAGCCTCTGGTTACCCAGCACTTGCTTGCATATGGTCTTTTAAAGTTAGATTTCAGTATGGGGAACATTTCTGAGATTTGCTCATGGTGGCACATGTGTGTATCTGGCTTACTGACTTTTCCTTGGGAGATAACATGGAATTTTCTTCCTCATTGCAACAATGGTGCAAATTCAGGCACTTGCATTTTCCATTCCCCTGTGATTATCTGTAAGTCTCACAACTCTGTAAGTGGTGTTTGGAAGTCGATTTGTTGAATCATGACTTGTAATAGATATGTTGTACATTGTTAATAAAATGGACAGTTATAATCCCAACAACAGTGCATTTTTGAGCATCCTGCCTTCTTTGCCTCAAAATGCAGAACTGTGCATTTCCACTTTATGGATATAAGAGGATACATAGGGACTTAGCTTGTATTTTCTCAATTAGGTTCTTTGGGATGGATTAATGTTCCCTACAGATGTATAGATGCATTCATGATGGTTTGGTCCTCAGTCTGGGATATAATTGGAAGATGGTTAGCCCTTTAAGAGGTGGCACCGTGTGGGAGATCTTCCTTTGTTTTTTTTTTTTTTTTTTTTTTTTAATTTATTCTTGTTACATCTCAATGTTTATCCCATCCCTTGTATCCTCCCATTCCTGCCCCCCCCCCATTTTCCCATTCTTCCCCTCCCCTATGACTGTTCTTGAGGGGGGATTACGTCCCCCTATATATTCTCATAGGGTATCAAGTCTCTTCTTGGCTACTTGCTGTCCTTCCTCTGAGTGCCACCAGGTCTCCCCCTCCAGGGGACATGGTCAAATGTGAGGCACCAGAGTACGTGAGAAAGTCGTATCACACTCTCCACTCAACTGTGGAGAATATTCTGACCATTGGCTAGATCTGGGAAGGGGTTTAAAGTTTACCTCCTGTATTGTCCTTGGCTGGTGCCTTAGTTTGAGTGGGACCCCTGGGCCCAAATCTGCCTATCATATTGTTCTACTTGTAGATTTCTAGGACCCTCTGGATCCTTTTATTTTGCTGTTCTCCCATGCGTCTCTCATTTAGAGTCCCAATAGGATGCCTTCCCCTCTGTCCCAGTTTCCTGGTAAGTGAAGGCTTTCGTGGGACATGCCCCTTGGGCTAGTATGCAGATATAAGTGAGTATATACCATTTGATTCTTTCTGCTTCTGGGTTAACTCACTCATTATGATCATTTCTAGCTCAATCCATTTATCCACAAATTTCGGGAATTCCTTGTTTTTAATAGCTGAGTAGTATTCCATAGTGTATATGTACCACAGTTTCTTTATCCACTCTTCTACTGAGGGACACTTAGGCTGTTTCCATGTTCTGGCTATTATGAATAAGGCTGCTATGAACATGGTTGAGCAAATTTTCTTGTTGTGTGCTGGAGCATCTTCTGGGTATATTCCAAGGAGTGGAATAGCTGGGTCTTGAGGAAGTCCTATTCCAATTTTTCTGAGATAGCACCAGATAGATTTCCAAAGTGGCTGTACTAGTTTGCATTCCCACCAGCAATGAAGGAGTGTTCCGAGATCTTCCTTTGAAAGGGATATGGGGATCTCAGTCCCTATCTCTCTCCCTGTCTTTTTGTTTTTGTTTGTTTGTTTTTTGAGACAGGGTTTCTCTGTATAGCCTTGCTTGTCTTGGACTTGCTTTGTAGACCAGATTGGTCTCAAACTCACAGAGGTCTACCTTCCTTTGCCTCCATGAGTGCTGAGATTAAAGGCATGCTTGATAGTGCCTGGCTCTCTCTGTCTTGGAGTGCTGTCTGTCTTACTGTGAACTTTTCAACAAGATACTCTGTCTTCCCATAGGGCATGAATGAAAAGATGCAGTTGAACACAGACTGTGAGCCACAGCACGCATTTCTCTTTTTAGGTTGATTATCTACTATAGTTTATTACAATGCCAGAAAGCCAACAGCCATGTAAGTAGAACCATGCAATATGAAATCTTCTGGGGTTGGCTTCTTTTGGTCAGTAAAAAGCATTTCTAATTTATTTACCTTGTTGAAGAAATAAATATTTTATCCACCTTTTCTTATTGTTGGCAAAGATTTAATTTTATGGATACCTAAGACTGCTTATCCTGCAAGTGTTGAAGAGTGCTAATTTGGAAGTGTTATGAAGAAACCTGCTAGAAACATACAGAAAGGCTTTAGGAGAGTGTATGTTTCCATCCACTTTAGTAAATACAGAGGCCTGGGGTTTCTGGGTCAAATGCAATCATATGCTTCACTCTACAAGAAACTGTTAAGCTGTTATATTTGTATTCTGGCCAACAGTGTAGGAGATTTCTGCTGCATTGTCTTCCAGTGAGGACATCAGCTTTTACATTTCAGCTATTTAGGGAGGTATAATTTGCTTTTCCCAGTGACCACTGCTATCAGAGATCTTTTCAGATATGTTGCTTATCTCTTCAAAGGTTTTGTTCTGATGGCTGAGCTTTAGTTGTTCTTTATGTATTTGTCTTTTTGTATATAGCGGAAATCACAGAGGCTGCCCTCAGGTTTTGTTCCAGACAAAGCCCTGATTTCTGGTTCCACTTTATGGTGGCACTGAGATGCTGCATCTGTCAGAGGGGAAAGAAATGGTGTTATCACATGGCAGAAGAGACAGATGTGCCCTAGAGCACTTCTGCCCACTTCATGCTCCTTATATAGGTGGTAATCTCTGTTGTGGGTAAAGATCTCACCCCTGATCACCTTCCAAAGCTTGGACATCTTTGTATTGTTGTCTTGGCAATTAAATTTCAATATGATATTATAGTTACACTCCTTTATTTTATTTATTTATTTATTTATTTTTATTATTTATTTATTTATTTATTTATTTTTTTTTTACACTCCTTTATTAGGCAGGGATAGAAGCATGTACTTCTTTTATCTGTGACCTGACTTTTCACTTCCTTAGCATTGTCATTTACTGAGTGAAGGTTGTAAGTCTTGTTTTATGTTTTCAAATCTCCTACCTTATGTTCTTTTTCAGAATCTCTATGCCTTTTCTGGTTTCTTTTTCTTTTCCTTCCTTCCTTCCTTCCTTCCTTCTATCCTTCCTTCCTTCCTTCTTTCCTTTCTTTGCTTTTTGCCCTTTTTGAGACAGGGTTTCTCTGTGTAGCCTTGGCTGTCCTGGAAGTTCTTCTGAAGACCAGGCTGTCTATGAACTCAGAGATGCACTTGTCTCTGCCTCCTGAGTGCTGGGATTAAAGGAGCATGCATTACCACCTGGCTCACTGGTTCTTTTTTCAGTTAACATTCAAAGTTAGTTTGTCCATCCCTCTAAAGCTTTGCTGAAACTTGATTTGTATTATACTGAGGACAAACTGAAGAGAATGTGGATTTGTTAATATTATGGTTTGGATGTGATCTATCCCCTAAGTCTTACATGCTGAAGACTTGGTCTCTGACAGGTAGAACTTGGGAGCCAGCTTGAAAACTTCAGCAGGTGGGACCTGGTGGCTTCGTGGTTTGAATTGTTTTGTAAGTAGTTTAGTAAGGGCAAGCCTTAGGGAACATGTAGCCCCCCTGCCCCTGTCTTTTCTCCTCCCTCTCCTTCTGTTCCTCATTCTACTTCCCTTTCTGTGTTTTTAGTTTACCAAATGTTGAATAGCTTTTCCCACATACTTCCACTACTATGACACACTGCCTTTCTATGGGGGCTAGAATCAACAGAATGGCAATTATGGATTTAAATCTCTCAAATCATGAAATAAAATTATTTTAGTTGTTTGTATTGGGCATATTGTCAAGGAAATGCAGTCTCATTGTCATGCTTAGTAATATTTACCCCTTGTGGTATGGCTCTGAAGGGAAAGGTATCCTTGCAATTGAGAGCCAAGGAACACCATAAAGTCACACCGCACAACAAACCTTACACAGAGATTATTAGGAGAGAAAACCCCAGGAGGGTGGCTACCTCTGTTTGGGTGAGAAGCAGCAGAGAACTGAGTAGAAGAGAGGGTCTCTATAGCATTTGGGTTGGGGGAGGGCAGAGCTTTTCAGGGTGGAAATTTCCTGGGTGGAGATTGATGGGATTTCAAGTCCAGAGCCTGGGTTTTTACTCGGTAGCACAGAAACTGGGTCCTGCTGTTCAGGCAGTTGGAGTGTTCTGTGGGTGGAAACTGGCCATTGGAGGTTCTCAGGGGAGGAGACTGGCCGCTCATGTGCCCTGAGGGGCTTATACCTTTCTCAATCATAAACTGACATGTCAATTTATTTCAATTTTAGTTTCTTTCATTGGTGTTACATATCTTTTAGCATACAAACCCTTTACAGAATTTTGTCAAGTTTAAATATTTAATTTTTAGTCTTATTGTAGTTGATAATGCTTGTGTGTGTGCATACATGTAGGAGTATACACTCATGTATGTAAGTGAGGGCATACATGTGTCACGGCATACATCTGGAAGTCATAGAATAGTTTGGAGCTTTGGTTTTCTCCTTTCACCTTCTGTGGAATGGAGTATCTCTATTGTTTTTCACTGCTGCATATACCAGGGTAGCTGGCCCATGAGTTTCCGGGATTCTGCTGCCTTGCCTTCATCTCTCTCTAAGAGTACTGGCCTTGCAGATGTGCACTGCTGTGTTTGGCTTTACATGCATTCTGGGAATTCAAACTCAGGTTTCCTGGTGTCTATAAAATGCTTTGCCAGAGAGTCATCTCTCTAGCCTATCAAGTGAGCTATGAAATACATTTCTTACATAACGTTCTTGGGCCGCCTCACTACAGAAGTGCTCATTTGTCCACTATATAGGGGCACTGATACATACACGCCACAAGGTGGCGCTTTCAAAACAATGTAACTCCTGATGTTTTGGATTTGCTGGAATTGGAAAGGAAAGGCAGACCTTAGGAGGAAGAATTCAGAATCAGGGGGTTTGTGGTATTGTGCTAGGTATTATAGTCATAACACAATCAGACCTGTCTGTGGCCCTTTCTTGGTTAGCATTGCTGTCATACTCAGCAGGTGTACAGATGATACAAAGCTACTGAAAGTTAATTGTTATATTTGATGTTACCATAAAAAAGTCTAGAAAAGGGAGGATGAAAGTGAACAGTAGGACATGCTGAAGGTTTATCTTTGCTGATGTGGTACATAGTGAAGGAGCTCTGGCCAGCATGTGGCGAGCACGGCTCTGGGGGCCCTTCTCCCCAATTCCCTTTGCCTTGCAAAAACATTGTTGGATTACATTCCTAAAGCTAGCCACTAAGGTCCCTTATTTGGCCACTTCCTCCTCCTGAGGCTGACTACCAAGGTCCAGCTATCAAAGTACTGCAGTCCAGCAACCAAAAGCTCCCTTTGGCTCACCTAATTAACACAGCCAATTAAAATTAAACACCTCATCCTACCACCATTATAAACTGCCTAACACCTTTATAAACTGCCATTTTCCTACATGCCAGGTCCATCTCCTCTTTCTCCAGAGGCAGTCCTGTGTCCTCATCTGGGACAAACACCCCTCCTTCCTCCTTCCCATTCTCACTCACACTCCATCTTCTGTCTTTGTGTCTTATTCCTTGTCCTCTGTCCCTCTGGGGCAAATACATCTGCTTTTGTGCCCTTCATTGCACATTGCATTGGGTGGATTACATTGGAGCATGGGGTGGTGGAGTAGGACTGGTGTGCACTGCAGACAGCGCAGCAGTGAGCATGGCAGTGCTGGCTATCACAGTGCCCTCTCACACAGCATGACCAAGAGTGTGTCTGTAGAATGCCAGCTGACAAAACTGTTTTTGCTAGCCCCAGGCAGGAGCTCCAGCCAGTTACTGTCAACTTTGTCACTAAATACCTTGTGAATATAGTATCCAACAGTCTCTCCATCTGCAGTTTTACTTTCTATGGCTTCAGGACCAGTGGTAAGCTGTCGTTCAAAAATATTAAACAGAAGATCCCAGAAATGAACATGTCAAAAGTTTTAAGTTGCTCACTGCTCTGAATTGCCCATTTAAATCCAGCTTTACTGCTTTCTGCCCCTCCCCCCAACATCAGTCAATCACACCAATGCACTGTTGTGCATTCAGCACTTAAGTGTCCTCTCAGTCACCAGACTGACTGCTGCAGTGTCGTGCGTGATACCTGTGCTCAAGTAATGGCTATTTGCTTCATAATGTCCCCAAAGTGCAAGGTGATGGTGATATGTGCAATTATATTACAGAATATTGTATATAGAATATAGAATACTGTGTCATTTTGTTGTTATTTTAAATTGCTTACTGAGGGTTAATGAATAATTAATTAATCACCTAATTAATAAACTTGATTAAAGATATATCTGAATAGGAAAACAAAACATGGTACATATGTGGATTTGACCTGCTCTGGACTTGGCATAAATCTCCTCCATTTAAGGGGGCACTTCTTGGAAATTGATTAAGCCAAACTTTTTTGATGAAGGAAACAGGGCATCAATCTACAATATGCCATGAACTTCTCATTCCAAAACCTGCCTGCCTTTGAGCAGGGCTAAATTTCATAGACTCATGTCTATGTTTGTTCTAAGGTCTTAGTGTTAAATACTTAAAATGAAACATCACATTAGGGTCACTGTATACCTACAGCCAGTGTTATGGGATGGTTAAGGGTATCCTTCCAGACCAGACTGCCCCAGTTTCCTCCTCTGCTGATAGAAAACAGTGTAAAGGTTTGTTGTGGTGGGTATCGTGTGCGCTGAGTGCCCTGAGTGCACCGAGGGCCATACTGTGTTCTGGGTTGTAGTACATGAAGGTCATAAAGAAGCAAGTGTCAGCTTGTTTCCCATCATGACTCAGGAAGCACCGTTACATCCCATTTATAATTGTCAGCCAGAGTGTGATAGCTTCCTAGGGCCACACAGTTCCTAAGTGCCAACTCCCTGGCTGAGAACTATAGATTTTCTGACTGTAAATGTAAAAAAAAAAAATGCTTATCTATTATAATAGACTGCCTATGTAGATTAAGGTAAAACTAGACAAATGACTTAAACTTTTTCCCTTAAGCTTAATTAAGGATGTAACACACCACACCACACACCACACACACACACACACACACACACACACACACAATCAATTGTAAATATAAATATATTCGGATATCTGTAACAAATATTGCTAAAATCCTGCTTGTACCCACATGCAGCATGTGGCAGTATTTTAAAATTTTTCTTTCTGTTTTGAAGAAGGAGCTGATTGTGGCTCTGACTTGTTTCCAGGTGCTCTAATGGCAAAGGACTGGGAAGTTTACATAGCAAATATTTATTTCTGAAGTCCTAAGCCAGGTGACTAGAATTAGGCATCCGGGAAGGACTTATTATTTATTTATTTATTTATTTATTATTTTTTGTCTGTCTCTCAGTGTGTCCTCACACAGAGAAGGATAAGAGAAATTTCTGGGGTCTCTTTTACAAAAGGACTAACCCTTCACTCTTGATCAAATCACCTTCCAAATACCCTTGTTCTTGTTATTATTACGCTGGGGATCAAGATATGAAAGTGTGAATTCTTCTCCATAACAATGGCTTGCTGGAATTGATGTCATGGCTTAGGATGGACTATAACTTACTGCTTAAAAAGGGTATACGTGGAGCTTCCATTGTCCAAAACGGTTGGACCAGAAGTGCTTGATACACACATACACACACACACACACACACACACATACATACACATGTATAAAATATTCAAATAATTAAATATTATTTAATTATTTACAATCAATTAAATATTATTTAATTATTTAAGATTAATTAAATATTTACAAATAATTGTACAAATAATTAAAAGGTTGGGAGTTGGGACCTCATGCTAAATGTGAAGTTAATTTGTCTCATGTATACATGGCCTGAGATAAATTTTTGAGATAAATTTTAGTGCAGCTGTGTTTGGACGAGGATCCATCACATGAAGTTAGGCATGCCATTTTCTATCTGTGCCATTATTGGTGCCCTTAGGAAGTTTTAGATTTGGGGACAATTTGGATTTCAGCCTCCTGGATTAAGGATACTCAACCTACACAGGCAAATAATCATGGATCCTTCAGTTCTCAACAAACATAAACAAAAGCCTCTCACCCCAATCTCCTTAGTCTGGAGCAGAAGACCAGGAAGCAGCTCCTGTCCTGCTGAGGTCAGTGTGTCAGAGTTTGAGCAAGTGACCAGAAACCTGCCCTTATGTTCCACCAGGATTCATGCAACTCCTCTTAGACGCCCTGCTTCTTGGGGAGTTAATGTCCAGAGAAGCCCAAGTGGGAAGTGCCAGCAAATGGTTAAAGTGCTAAGAATATTTAGTTACACTTAGAACAGAAAAAAAGGTCTGTATGCAAATAGATTTAAATAAGTAAACCGTGGTAACAGGTTGCTAAGTTAGTGGAATTACCTTTCATGACCCAATAGATCTTGGCGTATTTGCTAGAAAGCTCACTTTATTAGAGTTTTTGTGTTTTGTTGCAAGACTACTGTGACTCCCACTCCCTCCTGTGAGAGGCTTCGAAAGGCAGGCAGGAAGCAGCCCCTCCCAGGGTAAGCAGAGGAGTCTCAGGCTTGGTGCTTGTTGGCAGCCCTTTTGCCCAGCTTCAAAGGGATTGGAAGGGTGGTGACAGGCTCCAGCCTTGGAATGCAGACACTTCTCAGTGGAGGGCCAGGCTCAGCCCTGTGGGAAAGCCCCCAGTTCCTGCCCCTCTGAACTGATAGGAAACACTGGCCTGGTGCTTTCCCTCCCTTCCTGGCCCTGGTGAGATGTGAGTCAAGGAAGAGGGCAGTGAAAGATCAGAGCAGGCCTTTCCAGGGATCCACTAGACACCCCCCCCCCCCCCCGGCCCCCCGCCGCCCTGCCAGCCTCAGAACAGCAGACTTTCCCTGGGAAAAGGGGCTGCATCAGCATAGGAGGCACTGTGACTACTAGAGATGTATTTTACTGACACAGTAGCTGCAGGACAGTGGAGGAAGAAAAGGAGAGAAGCACCATCCGAAAGTTGAAGGTTCCGCTGGGACCCTGAGAGCACAATAGGGCAACTGAAAGCAAGTGGAAAGACTGACATCACAGACGGTAGGGAGGAAGGCTACATACTTCTGAAGAAAGTGTCTTCGTGCCCAACAGCTGGAGCTTGAAAAGAAGCTGGAATGCTTAAAATAGCTTATGCCAGCTGTTACCTGACTCTGGTTCTAGATACACGGACAGTTGGTCATGACTGAGAGTTGAAGTGGCTTTTGGAGGTGTCGAATTTGCCATGGTCCCAGATATAGGCTATGTTCATTCGTTATCTCAGACTGAGTTTAGCTTGTAGGATATAGTGGAGACCTGTGCTCTTGATGATTCCTTCAGTAAACTCAAACACGTTAATGAGGTCCATTTGCACGTTTTGCCTCTTTACACACAGTAGGTGTACAATGATGATGCTATTACTGTTTTTCATTTTGTGGTTGAACCTAAGGCTTTACACATATGGCAAGTGCTTGGTCTATCACTGATCTCCACCCCAGCCTCCATAGAGGCATTATCCAACAGAAGGGAAAAGCTCAGTTTCTCTCATCTAGCTCTTCTTTACTTTGTAGATGCCTTAACCTGAGCTCAGTGGGAACAGAAAGAATTCCAGAAGCAGCAGAGCAGCCCCAGGCTTCTGATTGGCCAGCCATGGCTTGCCTCCTGTACCATCCTCTTCTGCTTAACTGGTCAAGAAATGGTCAAGAAGCATAGGCGCTTCCAGATAGAATTGTGCTCTGTAGCTACATTCCAAGGTAACATATGAAGGAGCCTTGCCTCTTGTGTGCTCTGTTTTACCAGAAGATATTTTCTGAATTGAAAATTAAACCAAACAGAGTGCAACATTGTTCTTGGTATTAAAATGAGCAGGATACCACAAAACAAGAGCAAATTCCCCCAAACTGCATGAAAACATAGGCAAAGGACATGACCAGACTTTTTCTCAAGACAATGTACAAATGACACACAGAGATTTCAGAAATGATGAACAGCATTGATCATTTGACTCCACCCAGCAGGGGTTCCAAGCAGATGCTGAGATTCACAGCCAAACTTTGGGCGGAGCCCAGGAAGTCTTATGGAAGAGTTGAGGAGTAGAAGGACCTGGAGGGATCAGGAGACCAGTGCAGCCCACAAATCCAGGCAGAGGAGGGGATGCTGCAGAGACTGATGCACCAACCAAGGACCCCCCCATGCATGGTGAGGACCTAGACCCTCTGCTCAGTTGTAGTTGATAGGCAGCACAGTCTTTTTGTGGGTCCTATAATATGGGAGTGGGGACTACTTCTGACATGGACTCTGGCCCCCACATGTTGATCACTGCCCCCTGGCAGGGCAGCCTTCCCAGGCCACAGAGGAAGAGGATACAGGCAGTCCAGATAAGACTTGATAGGCTGAGGTCAGATGATAGGGGAGGAGGGCTCCCCTTTCTGAGGACTAGGGGAGGGAGGGAGGGGGAAAGAGGGAGGGAAGGTGGGACTGGGAGGCAGATAGGGAGGGGGATATAATCAGGATGTAAAGTGAACAAATTAAAAATAAAAATATTCCTTTCCAGAGTGGTTGAACAAGTTTGCACTTCCACCAGCAGTGGAGAAGTGTTCCCCTTTCGCCACATCCTCGCCAGCATGTGTTGTCATTCGAATTATTGATCTTCGATGTTCTCACAATGATTACCCCAATGCAATAAAAATGCAAGGAATTTAGTGTGTTTTGATATATTTATTATCTTGACTGTACTAATGGTTTTATAAGATACAAGCATATATTGACATTTATAGAATTATAAGTATTAAATATTTTCAAAATCCTTGTATATCAGTTATTGATTAGTAAAGCCTTTGAAATAAACAAGAACAGTCTGAGACCTTGATCCAGGGACCACATGAGGAAAACCAAAATAACGGAGACTTAGAGACATGGGTGTATTTACCCTGTACTAAGGTTTGTTTTCACCACCTGGGCTATCTACACTGCATAACATAAGCTTTGTGTAACTCAAATACATATTTATATAGGTGGAAGTTGAGAGAGCATGTGTATTCATGGCTGTACTCTCTATAGGTATCATGCCTGTGAATTCTTGGAAGGCCAAAGAAGTTGTCTTTTCCCAGGCTCATATTTAAAGAAAGCAGGTTAGTTGAACCAATTTGTTTATTTATGGGCTCATGACCTCACTTCTTTGTGTCCAAGTAGATTACCACACCATTTCCCAAGCAGCTGTTCAAAAAATATTTACTTCAAAATGAAGTGAAATGTTTCTTTGATTCCATGCCATGCTATGTGACACTACACAAGATGGACTGATTAGTAAAAGCACAAAGTGGGCTATTTTGTCTGCTCTCTAATTTATCTGCTTTAAATCGACCATTTCTTACTCAGAAGGAGAGGGCTGTACTGATAGCCTAACAACAGCAGCGGGTATCCCAGCCAGCATCATGCGGTGCCAGTGCTTGCTGAGGGGGTCATGTGAGGTGCTTGCTGTTGCTGTAGGTAACATTGTTGACAGTGCAAACACCACCATTCTCTCTGACCAGCTCAGGCAGGACAGACTCAAAGCAAGCCCAGCCTTTGGCTCAGATTTTTCTCTTGGTGCAACAAAGGAATTTCTGCATATGCTTGAGAAATAACAGGTAAAATATGTGTTTTCTTTCTCCTTGCCTTTTTTATTTTTGGCAAGGAATGATAATCAACCTTAAATTTGATAACTAGGCTTTAGGAAGGGAGGCTATCTGCAAATTTAGCTAATGCAGACGATTTCTGAATGGTGCAGAAGGTCTGCCAATGAAGGTGACAGAAGCAGGAAAGGCCAAGCTGCCGAGGGCTGGTCTTGGTTGATATGGGAAAAGGGAGCACATATTTTTCTTGTGAGGGATCTCTATCTCTATCTGTATCTCTATCTATATCTCTCTATATTTTTTGAGACAGGGCTTCTCTGTGTAACCTTAGCTGTCTTCGAGTAGACCAGGGTGCCCTCGAACTCGCAGAGATCTGCCTGCCTCTGCCTCCCTGAGTGCTGGAATTAAAGGCATGTGCTATCATGCACAGCTTCTGCAAATACTTTCAAGATATCCAAACTTTGAGAGAGTTGAGATAAGTACCTTCATGTGGATGAGCATGTGGCTCATGAGTGGGATTTGGGACACTCTTAGGATCTTATGAAACCACTGGGAAGGGACACACAGAAGTCATCAGCTCGAGGTTTTCAGTAACCGTTGGTATTTACAAATCACAGAGGTAAATGCCACAGAAGGCCACGGTGAGGTGGGCAGGATGATGCGCAGGGACAGTCTGTTACAGAATGACTCTGTGTGACTTCAGAAGGGTCAGGTCCAAGGTGTGAAATGAATACAGAGAGGATAAGATCAGGGACACACTGACAAACTCTGCTCCCAATTTAGAGAGAACGCTTTGTATGGCTCGGTGGTTCATAACTTGAATTATGTTTATTTCTCATATTGGTGCTACAATCAGCACACCTAATCAATAATAATCAATCCACCAGGAGAGTTCAGTCTGAAGCCTCAGAGGTAACGAGAAACCTCAGAGATGGGTGTAGACATGGAGCTGGAGGGCCGTTTCTGCTTGTTCCTCTGTGTAGCATGTGCCTTTCTGAGGGAGGATGAACACCTGAACTCTCTCAGGGACAGTGGACTTTGAATAAGATCTAAGTGATAGATACACTTTAGGTCAAGAGGGACTTATTTTCACTTGAGTTCCTGGGTGCTCTGAGTATGGTACCAAACAGTATTCATGCCTCTACAGGACTGGAGTTGGGAGGAGCACTAGGAATCTACTGAGGCCTCCATAGCCTTTCTGATGTGGAGGGAGGCCCAAAGTCTTTGAGCAGGCACCCCAAAGATGCAGGCCAGAGCCCTCCAGTACCTGGCTCAATGATATATTTCTTATCCATCACCCATCTCACAACATGAGAAGACTGTTCCTGGTGCCAATGACTTCTGAATAGAAGGCAGCATTTCTCACTTGTTCAGAAAACCCTCTTTAGGGCATTTACCATATGTAGCTTATATAAAAGTTAGCACGTGGACAATTTATCAAGACACAATTGACATTGTCGTTTGCTAACCAGTGCAGTGTTCTGTTGGGCTTCCATTTTCAAACCTGCAAACTGAGAATGATAACACTATGGTTATGGGAGGCTGCATTGAGCCCCGAGTACATTGTGATCACTCGGTGTAGAAACATGTAGATTTGTTTCATTGACGTGCTGAGGTTGCCTAAAGAGGAAGATTCGCAAATGGAGAGTGTTTGTGTCATCTCCGGTGATACTATTCAGTGGTACCAGGTGGGCCTTGCTCTGTCCTCCTCTAGTCTTTGGAGACAGGAGCCACTTTGCAAGAATGACAATCTCTGGATGCTTACAGAGCCTGCTGCTGCTGGAAACAGTCACACAGCAAATGGACGTGATGGTGGGCTGTGATCTTGGTGAACTACAGGATCCTGGCAGACAGGGTGCCTCATGAGAATCGTCTGCCAATTTAGCCCCAGCCTGAAAACAAATTAAATTTTAAAAAGCTTCTATAAATTGAGCTCCTTAACAAACTGCAAATCCCTTACCTTATTGATAAATTTTCAGTTAATTAGTGTCACAAAAATGTGCTATTCCGTACCTCTGCCTTTTTGGTGAAGCAGAGCTTACTCAGTATCACACTCCGACTGAGCGAGAACACAGTGCTTGTTTAAATTACTAGCATGGGCACCATAGCAATCAGTGTTTAGTTTCTGCTTATATTTATTTAGGGGCTTAGATTCATGTAATGGCAACATAACATGAAAGCAAAGTGTCACCCATAGAGACTGGTATACTGAGCAGGGACCTGGACATTTGCATTGTTGAAGACTCATTCAGTGTAGTGCAAGGCCACAGTGGGGACACTTGGTAGGCAGTGGATAACTGGCCAAGTTCACAGGCAAGATTATTCACAGCTTAAAAGTGTCAATTGTAGCTTTTTAATTAGTGGTGTACCAACTTTCACACTGATTCCATTTATCCTGCATTTATTCACTCAAATGATTGTTTTAATACTTAATTTTTTCTACTTAAAATTTTTCTTTCTTTCTTTTTAATTGCTTAATTTTTTATTTTTTTGAGATTATAATACAGTTTTATCATCTCCCCTTTCTTTTTTAAATTTTTTTATTATTAATTTATTCTTGTTATATCTCAATGGTTATCCCACACCCCTTATAACCTCCCATTCTTACCACCCTCCCATTTTCCTTTTGTTCCCCTCCCCTATGACTGTGCCTGAGGGGGACTTCCTCCCCCTGTATATGCTCATAGGGTATCAAGTCTCTTCTTGGTAACCTGCTATCCTTCCTCTGAGTGCCACCAGGTCTCCCCCTCCAGGGGACATGGTCAAATAAGAGGCCCCAGAGTATGTGTGAAAGTCATATCCCACTCTCCACTCAACTGTGGAGAATATTCTGACCATTGGCTAGATCTGGGTAGGGGTTTGAAGTTTACCGCCTGTATTGTCCTTGGCTGGTGCCATAGTTTGAGCAGGACCCCTGGGCCCAAATCTGCCTATCATAATTTTCTTCTAGTAGATTTCTAGGACCCTCTGGATCCTTCTACTTTGCTATTCTCCCATGCTTCTCTCATCTAGAGTCCCAATAGGATGTCCTCCCCTCTGTCCCAGTTTCCTGGTAAGTGAAGACTTTCATGGGACATGCCCCTTGGGCTATTATGCAAATATAAGTGAGTATATACCATTTAACTCTTTCTGCTTCTGGGTTAACTCACTCATTATGATCATTTCTAGCTCATTAAAAATTTTCTTACAGGAATATACCATATATTAACAATATTCCCCATGCACTGCTAGTCAAAGAATTTTACATACATTTTAAGTAAATAAAGCCTCAAGTTACATATTAAACAGAAGAAGAATCAATAACCAATATTGCTAGAGCAATCTGTAAGACATGCTTGATTGATGAATCTACATTTCAATTCAGTATAGATCTGAAAATAAGCAAAGAAATAAATGCTATACATCACATATGCAATTACTATACTCAGTGGGAGTACTGAGAAATAAGAGGGAAAATAACTGTGGCTGGGGAACATGGATTCAAGTTAACCCAAATACCATGTTCCAACATGATTAGGATCCTTTTATAGAAAATAAAAACTATAAAGGTCTATTATTAATACATGTAAATATTTGCCAGTTATTAGTCAGCCACTTTTACACCAATAAAAGACACAGAAAGCTGCTAGATTTTTAAATAAGTTTTATTTCACCGGGGCCTGGACAAATATTAACCTCCTAAACTACCTTGTTATCTCAGAGCCCCACATCCCACGCTATTTGCTCTAATAACCTCCCTCTGGGCTACGTCCCATCCCAAATAACATAAATCCTTGCACATGCTTTTCACCTGGGCTGCTTCTCTCCAGCCACGCTGGTTCTCAGAGTAAATGTCTCTCAGCCACGTGGTTCTTTTTAAAACTAACTCATTTCAGTCTCCTTCTTGTCTCTACTTGTGGCCCCCTTCCTGCGATCCTTCTGTCCTTCAAGCCCGTGGTGAACCTTAGCTCCATCTACTTCACTTCTGCTTTGCCCACGAAATGGTATTTGGCCAATCAGGGATAATTTTAGAGGCAAGGTTACACAGTATTATTTTTTCACCAGAATACTGATAATTGGGCTTTTATTAAAGAATTGCATGATTCACACCTGAAGGTTCCTGGCAGATGAAAAGACGCAGCCTTGAGGATGTGATGGCATTCACCCATGACAGAGAAAGTGGTTCTCTGAAAAAAAAAAGTTTAAATAACCCAGACTTAGTCTGGCGGGCTACAGAGTGATTCCTATTAAGGCCTTCTCTGGTGCACTCAGGTCTGTAAGTGTTGTAGGACCTGAGCTCTAGGGATGAAATGCACTTGGCGAGGACTGAGAATACAAGGTTGCTGACCATGCTTACACTCACCTGTGGACCCATCTGCGGCATGTGAGGGAACCTTCCTCCTCCAGAAGGAAGGCACATGTGTCATAAGGGCCAGCGTTCACAGGTGGCATGCATTCTGTGCATACACTCATGGCTATGTCCTAGGAAGGGTGCATCCTGTGGTCCCATCCTTTGGAGGCCAAGGAAGTCTGAGGCCCATCAAGAAGGCCAGCTGCAACTTGGATAGCTTCATGCTTCAGCAGTCAGTTAGCCTGTAGGCTTCTGGGAATATCAGGATTGTCATGTTCTTCCACTCAAAGGTACTAATTAGGTACTTTCCTATTGCTGTGATAAAAACACCACAATGAAGGGAACTTATAGAAGAAAATGAATCCATGATGGCAGAGCAGAGAGACTGAGTAACAGAATTCTGGAGGGCTGACTCGCATCCTGAGCCACAGGCAAGAAGCAGAGAGCAAACTTGGAATGAAGTGATGCTCTGAAACCTCAAAGCCCCAAACCTCCTAGTGACATACTTCCTCCATCCAGGCCAGATCTCCTAGACTTCCGCAAACAGCACACAGCACTACAAATATATATATATATATATATATATATATATATATATATATATATATATATATATTCATAGCCCCATCCCTCTTTACCTCCCAGTCCCTTCCTTGCTCCCTCTTCCCCTCCCCTATTCCTCATAAAAGGGGGTCCACCCCTTTCCACCCACCCCAGCCTATCGAGTCACATCAGGAATGAACATGTCTTCTTCCTCTGTGGCCTGGTGAGGTAGCTCTGCTGGGGGAAGTGATCAAGAAGCTGGTAACAGAGTCCAGGTCAGAGATAGCCCCCACTCCCCTTACTAGTGGATCCACACGAAGTCTGAGCAGCCCATTGGTTGTAACAATGTGGAAGACCTAGGTCTAGTCCATGCATGGTCCTTGGTTGGTGCTTCAGTCTCCACAGGCCACTCTGCACCCTGGTTAATTGATTCTGTCAGTCTCCTTGTGGAGCTTTTGCATCTCTGTGTCCTTTTCCCCTTCCCCCCACTTTTTTTTTTTTTAATAAGACTCCCTATGCATCACCCAATGCTTGGCTCTGAGCCTTAGCATCTGTTTCGAGACACTGCTGGGTGGACAACTCCGCTAGGTTCCTTTCTGAAGGCATAGCAGGGTATTGTTAATAGTGTCAGGGGTTGGCTCTCCCATGGGGTGGGTCTTGGATAAGGCCAGGCATTGGTTGGACATTCCCTGAATCTCTGCTCTATCTTTATCCCTGCCCATCTTGTAGGCAGGGTAAATTTTGGGTTGTACATTTTTTTATATGAGTTAGTGTTCCCCTGCTTCTATTAGGAGTCCTGTCTAGTTAGAGGGTATGCCCTTCAGTCACTATTGCCCCTGCTACTAGGAGTCTCTGTTAGTGTCCTTCTCATATCCTCCCAGGAGCCTACCCTGACTTAGGTCTCCAGCTTGTCAGAGAGATGCCCCCACCCACAGTTTCTCTTTTCTCTAAGGCCCTTTTGACCTCCTGCCCCTACTCTCCTCAGGTCTCATCTCCACTTTCATTTCTCTCTGGGCTCCCTCTCCTACCTTGTTCTCTCTCTCCAACGACTACCTCTGTCTTTTCTGTTTCCCCTTCTGAGTGACAGTTAAGCATCCTCCCTTGGGTCCTCCTTGTTACTTATCTTCTTTGGTCTGTGAATTGTAGTATGTTTATCCTGTAATATACAGCTAAAATCCACTTGTGTCTTTTTGGGTCTGGGTTACTTCACTTAGGTGAGAACCTAGTTTTTAAAAGCCAGAGCCTATGGGAGGCATTCTTGTGCAAATCAGGTACCATGAGGGGAAATCATAACACCATCAACAGCATATGTACCATGCTCCCGATTATTTTCTAATTGATGTTAAGACCCTTGTGTTGAGGGCTGCCCCCTGCCTTCCATAGCTACATCTGCTTTGCTGGTCATCTGTGGCTTTCAGGAGCATGACTCTGCCTTCTGTCTCCTGCTTTTCTCTGTGAGTGTGGTTTGTGTCTAAACATGGAGATATGGCCATATTGACTAGAAGTTTACCCTGATCCAATGTGATTTCACCTTGCCTAATTACACCTGTAACAAACCTATTTCAAATGTATCATGTCCTGAGAAGCTAGGGTTTGGCTTTGGCATATGATGCTGACACTGGCCTTGTGCCAGGGACAGGGAAGGGGTTTTTTGGGAGCGGTTTAATCCATAACTCTATTCTTCTTAATTCCACCTCTCTCAATCCATTCTCTATCAGCACTCACCAAATAAAGTAAGAGAAGGGATACTTGAAGCTGTGTCTTACAAGGTTGAGCCTATCTGAGCTGTCCTAAGATAGAATGTAAATCTGCAACTAAGTCCATGTGTCGACTTGTTCCACATTACTCGAAAGCCACACACTTTCCTGGATATAGTCCCAAGGAGAGGGAGTCAATAAGCTTCCATACAAACTCCACTCCCTTATTTTTTTCCTCAGTGGCTGGAATCACATACCACTCAAGTTTAACATGTCTACTATTCCTCCCAGGATGGCTATTGCTGGTTAATTATTTTTTTCTAGCATGAACTGTGGTTTTATTGGCAGCTCTTAGATGAGCTCACAGGCACTTGTTATTTAGTGGTAGTGATAGAACCCAGAGTCTGGCACAAGGTAGGGAGAATTCCCAGAGCCAAGGCCTAAAGAGTGTGGTAGAAACCAGATAATGCCAGTAGTGGGGAGAACTCTCAGGACTTAGCCATGACCCCTGGTGCCGGTTCCAGAAAGATAGAACCATCTAAACAACATGTAAGCTCTGGCAGTAGGCATGGCTCTTTGCCTGGAATCCTGGGGACTCCCTGCTTTTCCTATAGTTCATTTGAATGCGGAAGTTTCTACGACTCAAAAATGGGCAATTTGATTTTTGCTTCCTGGTTATTTATTTATTTATTTGCTTACTTATTTACTTATGTGTGTGTGTGTGTGTGTGTGTGTGTGTGTGTGTGTGTGTATGTATGTGTGTGTGTGTGTGTGTGTGTGTGTGTGTGTGTGTGAACCATGACCTGTGTAGGGAGGTCAGAGGACAACTTATGGGACTTGGTTCTTTCCTTCCACCTGGGGAGAAAACTTAATCCATCAGGCTTGGTGGCAGATGCTGTTACCAACTGCGCCATGTCCCTGGCCCAGCGATTTGTTTTTGTGAAGAATTGCTTCTTTTCTTGCAACACTAGTTATAGAACCCAGGACTTGGAAGTTCTGGCAAACGTTCTACCTCTGAGCTACACTCATAGCCCTGGAAAGTTATTTCTGTATCTCAAACTCTGTTGAAGAACCAAATAAGAGTTAGTCACCTGTTTCTTGGACAATGGGACCTTATGGGTGTAATACTAATGTGATAATCTTAGCACCTAAAACCCCTACTAATAATAGACTCTCGAGTTTAAATAGAGATATTTGGATATCTCCTCCCTCTATTGCACTGCCTGTTACAATATTCGTTGTAACATAATGCTTTTTAAAAAAAAAATTTGCCATAAAATGGTGGCCCTTGATTAGGAGTATGACATAAAGTGGACCAGATGTCTCAGCCTCATTTAGTTCAATCAGCCATCGCCTTCTTTTTGTCCAAGAAGAATGGGACAGAGAAGCTCCGGAGAGGCCTGGCCTTTGTTTTCCATGTGGACTGTCCAAAGCAAACAGAGCTGAGCTGTCCATATCTGTTGGCTGCTTTGGGTCTGCTGTGTGGACTTAACCTTTTAGGAGGTGGGCATTGTTACTGTGGAGAGAAAGGGAAGTCAAACTGTCAGTGTTCTGTCTTTATTATTGAGGACACCCCCCCAAAACCCCAACAAAACAATCACAACACCCCCCTCCCCAGCCTTGAGAGAAAGTGAATTGAGAAATAACCCAGCTCTGTGGGCTCATGTGAAACTGGAGGGACCAACTGTCATCAGAGCAGCCTCACCTTCATTCAAGATTAGATAAGAAATCATTTTAGAAAGAACAAGTCATACTCAACAAGGTCTGTGAGGCAAAGAGCAGAGTTTGCAGTAATGTGCAATAGGGTCAGATATCAAAATAGGGATCCAGAGGTGAGAACCAGACTCACAGGAAGGCTTCACAGTGCAAGACCATAAGCAACACAAGCAGGCCAAGGCTGGTGGGCCCATGGAGACTTTTGATCTTAGCTTCATAGCATGTGCACAGATGTGAGAAACAGGACCTTGGACCATTCTCAGGCAGTTTATAAAGTTCTACTTTAAAATTTAGTTTATATTGATGTTCCTGTTATCCACTGTTCTTAAAACAGAAGCTATGTTTTAAGCTGTGTCTGCCTAGTTGTTCAATCTGGGCTGACAGCTAGAAATGAAAAATAAATGTGTTTTACCTCCCTAGCCTGCTGTTGGGGCCCCAGCACTTAGGGCTTGGCATTCGGCACCTAGCCTCCTGCGAGGTTTTAAGGTAGCAGCCATCCCCCCTCCCAAGTTTCTCCATCCACGGCCCTCTTGGAGGAGGTTTCCACAAATCATGTTGTAACTTCTACTGAAGTTGAATGCATAACTGTGGCAAAACCAGATGTCTTGGAAGCCTCATCATCAGCAGAAACTTTCCGGTAGCTGCAACGCTTCAAGTGTGAGCATAGTGCTGGGCTGATGAGTCCTCTGCCAGTAGATGAAGTAGATATAGAGGAATGCCAAGTCCTTGCACTGCTTGGCTCCCAGAACCTTGGGAACCACCACAAGGGGTGATGAGAAATGAAGAAACAACAGACAAACATACACCCCCCCCCCCAGCTAGGATTGGCTGGTTTGGGTGCTCCGATGGAGAAGTTGTGGGAGCCCAGAAGCTCAGCTTGTTCATACATAATTGAAAAGGGAGGCGAGGTTATTGCCAGAAGCTGAAAAAGGAGTCAGAGTTCTTACAGAGAAACAGGGAACTGAAGAAGGAGGCAGGCTCAGTGAATCTCAGCAGCAGCAGTCTTGTAGGAGACCAGTCTTCAGGCTGTAATTCATCTGGGGGAAGACAGTTTGGTGGACATTTTCTTTCTTTTTATTTTAATTTTAATTTTATTAATTTATTCAGATTACAACTCAATTGCTATCCCATCACTTGTGTCCTCCCATTCCTCCCTCCATCCCGCTTTCACCCTATTCCCCTCCCCTAGGTTTATGACCAAGGAGAAACCTTCTCCCCAACTCTATGGTCATAGGCTATCAAGTCTCATCTTGGTAGCCTGCATATTCTTTCTTTGAGTGCCACCAGGCCTCCCCACCAAGGGAGGTGGTCAAATATGGAGCACCAGAGTTCATGTCAGAGTCAGTCCCCGCTCTCTACATAAGTGTGGAGAATGTCCTGTCCATTGGGTAGATCAGAGTAGGGGTTTGATGTTTACTATTGTATTGTCCTTGGTTAGTGCAGTAGTTTGAGCAGACTGCCCCCTGGGCTCTGATTAGTGGACATTTTCTACACATACTACCAGCTTTGCACTTGACCCAAAGAAAGCTTTTGCATACCTCTGGGCTTAGTCCGGAGAAGGCTTTCCCACTTCATGAGGCTGGGGTCCTGGGGTCCTTGACATGGCTGTGCCCATCATATCAACAATACACATTCACTCAGGACTTCACTCACTCCTTACAGAGGAAATGTACTTGTGACTCTCCTATTCTATTCTACACTATTGCACAGGAGGATGACTTAGGTTTCTATTGCTGCAATGAAAAACCATGATAAAAAAATCAAGTTGGGGAGAAAAGGGTATATTTGGTTCACACATTGTAGTCCATCACTGAAAGAAGCCAGGGCAGGAGCCAATCAAGGCAGGAACCTGGAGGCAGGAGCTAATGCAGAGGCCATGGATGGTTGCTGCTTACTGGTTTGCTCAGCTTGCTTTCTCATAGAACCCAGAGGCCACCATCCCAGGAATAATAACATCCACAATGGGTTGGCCCTTCACCCATCAGTCAGTAATTAAGAAAATGCTCTATAGGCTTGCTTTTCGCCTGATCTGGAATTATGAAGGCATTCTCTCAATGGAGGCTCCCTGCTCTCTGATGATGTGTCAAGTTGGCACAAAATTAGTCAGGACAGAGCACATCATCCTGATGCTTCAACGTGTAGTCCTAATCTCCGTGTTCCCAGATGTAACTATGAGGATGCATGTAGCTTGAAATGGAGGCCAATGAGGTTCTGGAAAATGCAGTGACTTGAAAGAAGCATGGGGAATGTTTGATCCCAAAGATGGCTAATTCTTTCCTACCAAAGAGTGCCAGTGGACAGAACAACGTGCGGTGTTCAAGCATGCTCCGGTTGCTCTTTTAGAAGATTCCTAGCATGTCTATGTGCTGTTTACATATCTTACTGAGTACTGCTTGTGAGCAGGCCAGCAGCTGCTGCTGGCTTATGCAGCATCATTAGCCTGGAAGCTCACGCTTCCGCTTCTTTTAGATTACTTAATGGAAATCTGATTTACCCGAGGGGCCCTTCTCATGCTTTAAAGACTTCATCAAAGCTGTGGTGGTGAGGTGATGCTTGGTGTGGACAGTGCTATCAGTGACGCACAACTAAATTTACAGATAGTTATCAAGACCCAGCTTGATTAAATCGTTTGAAGAGAATATGTTTTAGGTTTCTTTGTAATGTTTTTTTTAGAGTTGCCAGTTACTATTCTAAAACTAGTAAGATGAATTTAAAAATTCTTTGTGTGTGAGTTAAATGTCTCCCACCCCCCCCACATTTATTTATTTAATCACTTTACAATCTGACCACAGTCCACTCCCTCCTCTCTTCTCAGTCCCACCCTCCCACCATCCTCTCCTCATTCTCCCCTTTCCTCCCCCATTGGTACCAACCCACCCTGGCACATGAAGTCACAGCAAGACTAAACATACCATCTCTCACTAGGCCTAACTAGGCAGCCCAGCTAGGAGAAAGGAATCGAAAGACAGGCAATAGAGTCAGAGATAGGCCCTACTTTGGGGATTCACATAATGACCAAACTGTGTATATGCTACATCTGTGTAGGGGATCTAAGTCCAGCCCATGCATGCTCTTTGGTTGGTGGTTCAGTCTCTGTGAGCCCCCATGCAACCAAGTTAGTTTATTCTGCAGATCTTCTTGTTCCCTTAACCCCTCCAGATCGCTCTAGCCTTCTTCTTACTCTTCCACAAAACTCCCTGAGCTTGGCCTATTCTTTGTCTGTAGGTCTCTGCATCTGTTTTTATCAGCTGCTGGATGAAGCCTCTCAGAAGACAGTTATGCAAGGCTTCTGTCTGCAAGCATAACAGAGTGTTATTAATAGTGTCACAGGTTGGCTATCTCATTTGGGGTGGGTCTCAAGTTGGGTCAGTCATTGGTTGGCTATTCCTTCAATCTCTGCTCCATCTTTATCCTTACACTTATTGTAACCAAGACAAAGTTTGGGTCAAAGGTTTTATACAGGGTTTGTGGTCCCCTCCCTCCACTGGAAGTCTCACTTAGATACAGGAGGTGGCAACTTCAGGCGCCATATTCCATATTGCTAGGAATCTCAACTAGGGTCACCCCATAGATTCCTAGGGGCCTTCCCTGTCCAAGAGATGCACCCCCAATTTCCATTCTCTCTCCAGTTCTCCCCCATCCCTTGCTCTCCTCACACTTGATCCCGACCTCTTCCACATCCCCTCTCCCACTCAATTTTCTCCATCCATCTACTTCAGATATCTATTTTATAAGAAAATGTCCCAACCTAAAGAAAGATGCCCTGTATGATATACAGGGATCTAATGGATGCAGTGATTTCTCTGCTGGAATTGGGATTAGGCTTTTAGTTTAGTTATGCCTTGCTTTGCTCTGGTTCTCTACTTTGAAACAGGAATGACTATTCTCTGTACCTCTGTATGTTGGAAGCATGCAGCCTGCTTTTTAGTTTATAGGAGCTCATGGTTAAGCTGCTAGATTTTTAAAGTATCATAATATTTAAAGTCTATGGGGACTTTTAAACATAGGTTGTATTTTACATTTTGAGATAAATATGAGGCTTTGGAGAAAAGGAGAAGATAACTTCATATTCAAAGTGAATTCAAGTTGACCAGGGTTGTGGTAATTGGTTTTAGTTATGGATTTGACACAGTGTAGACTCACCTGGTGTGGTGCTTTGAGTGAGAATGCCCCTCATAGGCTCATAGATTTAAATGCTTTATCCTCAGTTGGTATAACTGTTTGGAAAAGAATAGAAGGTATGGCCTTATTGGAGGAGGTGTGTCACTGAGTGAGGGTTTTTCAATTTCAATAGCCCTCAGTAGGCCTCCCTTTCTCTCGCCTTCCCTGGTGCTCCTGTTTCAAAGTTACTTCTCTTTCCTCTCTGTTCTCATGAGAGTTGGGCATATCCTATTCTGTCAAATAGTTCTCTGATTCATCGCTTTGTCTGCCTCTCAGTTAGGTGTCACATTCAAACATGTCTGCTTCATTCTACATACTAACTTTATCTTCATTGTTTAGGATTAAAGGTATGTACTAAGGGCATGTCTGTATTCTAGCCAAAGGGATTAAAGGTGTATACCAAAGTTGTGCCTATATTCCAGTCAGAGTGGTCATGTTGCTGGTTTATAATCCCTCTACAGTTAGATACTATTCTGTTTCATTTAGATTATTTTAAATATTTTTTCTTTTTATTGAAAATAGATTCTTTTCTCACAAACTATAGCCTGATTTCAGTTTTGTCTCCCTAACTTCTCCCAGTTCCTCCTTACCTTCTCTACCATCCAGACCTACTCCCTTTCTGTGAAAAGAACAGGCTTCTAAGAGATGATAATAAAATATAACAAAATAAAATATAATAAAACAAAACACAAACTGGATTCCAAAAGGCTTGGGCAGACTTACTTCTCCAACAAGGCCACGTGACACACAGACAACTACTTTTTTAGGTCGGTGTACTGGCTAGTTTTATATTACCTTGAAAAACTAGTCATCTGAGAGGAGCAAACCACAACTGAGAAAATGCCTCCTTAACACTGCTCTGTAGGCAAGCCTACAGAACATTTTATTAATTAGTGATTGATATGGGAGGGCTTAGCACACTGTGGGGGGTACCATCCATGGGATCCTTGTCATGGGTTTCATAAGAAAGCAGGCTGAATAAGCCATAGGGGACAAGCCACTAAGCAGCATCCCTCCATAACCTCTGTATCAGCCATTGCTTCCAGGCTCCTGCCCTGTGTGAGTTCCTTCCCTCACTAATTTTTATGATAAACTGTTATATGGAAACATGAGTGATATAAATCCTTTGCTCCCCAAATTACTTGTGGTTGTGGTGTTTTACCATACCAAAGTAACCATGAGACAGCTGGTTTCCTCCATTCTTGCATCCCTCTTTAGTAGATGCCCGTGGTCTTTACTATTTGTAGTATTCTGAGGTCTTCAGTGAAACTTAGGTTTTACCTTCACAAATTCACATCAAGGCTTAAAGAGGGCTTCTCTGTAGACACTCCCACCTTACCATACAATGCCTGGCTTTATCAGGTGCCATCAAAGGATTTCCTCAATCTTACATTATTTATGCTTTCAAACCCAGTACCAGATGGGCAGTTTTGCCAGGATCTGCTGCCATCTTGAGATATAGCTCAGCTCCTTGGACCACAGCTTAGCATTAGGACCTGTGTGCTGTCCTTAAGGAAACCATTCCCTATTGAACCAGAACAGAGCAGAAGGGTTCTCTTTGATGGTGCTGATATCTTTAACAAACATAGCTGTTTTCTTAGCTCCCACCTGAATGCTCTTCTGTCATGAAATTTCCTCTGCCAAACAAACTAGTCTATCCTTTTAAAGCCTAGCTTCATTTAGTTTTCTTAGGGCATGGGGAGAATAAAGCCACATTCTTGGTCAAAATGTCACACAAATGGACACATTCTCACTTTCTGTCTGAATTTCTGCCTCCCAAGCTTCCACAGGAATGGTCCATTAGGCTCTGCTCCCAGCATTTAATGACCGTTTCGGTCCAAAGTTCCAAACTCTTTCATTCCTCCCACAAAATGGTACAAAGGCTTAAAAGCCATATGGTCAAGTTTATCACAGCGGCAACCCCATTTTTGGTTCCAATTTCTGTCTTAGTTTTCTTTCCTGTTGCTGTGAACATAAGAAGAAACTCAAGATAAAGGATTAGATTTGCAATTCCAGGTTTTAGTCTGTAATTGTAGAAAATAGGGGCAAGAACTTGAAGCAGCCAACCAGAGAACACCCACTATCAAGAGCAGAACACAATTAATTAGTGCATAAATGCACCCACAAGTGCTGTGTGAGGGAGAAATTCGTGTCCTCTTTTTCTCAGTTGAGCAGATGGTCTCAGGAATGCTAAATGTGTTAATGAAATAATAGAGTTGTAAGTCACATAATCTTTGTCTTTCACTTTCTTCAAGGTAGATTTAGTGTGCACTGAGAAGTCAGGGAAAACACGCTATTTCCCCAAATAGGTAGATTCTTTTAGGTAACTTTCCATTTTCTTTGTTTCAATGCTTCATTGCTAAGACTGAGTTAGATATTGTCCAACTTAGTTTTAATTCCAAATCTGCTGTGAAGTCTGGAAAGGTGCCTTAGTATGCTGTTTAAGAAGTGCCACTCTAGTCACCATAGCCTTTGTGAAGGAAACAGACACCATGGCTTGAAGTTTCCAGATTTCCATTTGGTATCTCAGTAGACACACAGCTGCAAATCAACAGCTATAGATAGCCTAGTTTAACAAGTCTTAACATTTTCTTCAATGAGAGAAAATTCAGCATGTGATGATGAGACCAGTCAGCACATTTTTTTTTTTTCTACAAAGATCTGTGAAGCTGAAAAGCAGGATCACTTCTGAAATTGGAGCAGCCAGGAAGCACCAATGACTCACATTCCCAAAAGAGTTTACTCCTCTATTGTCAAAAAAAGTTTTAGTTAAGAAAAGTTTCAGTTTATTATGACGTGTTTGCATGACATGGCTAGTCCTAGTCATTTCAGATTATAGGCGTTGGGTCTGGGAATGAGTTCTAAAATTCTCTTAAAGACTTTTCCAGGAAAAAATTGAGGGTTAGGTTATAACACGTGGTGCCATAAGAATGTGATAATGGATTTTACTTTCTTTTTAGCCAGGGTCTTGCTATACCCCAAGATTTCTCTCAAAGTCTTTGTCTTTCTGCCGGAGCCTCCCATGTGATGAGGCTACAGACATAATGCCACCACACGTGATAACCTTTTGAATGAGTCAAAGTTTTAGGTGGGTCCAGAGTCTTCGATACCACTGTGAAATGTTCTGTAATCTAAGTGGGATCACTGTGTTTAGGGGGACTTCTGTTTCTTTGTTCTGGTCATGGCTAGGCCAGAGACAAAAGCAGTTGCTATAATGCCTGGCACAAATCAGTCTTTAATAACTGGAGATATTGTTATATATTTCAGTCACCTGTTTGAGAGAGAAAAGCAAAATGTGTTTTAGATATTCCCAAGCCATTGGGATAATTCACTATGTGCAAATAGTGAAAGGCCTTGAGTTCTCACATACCAATGCAGAGCTTGTAGGAGAATACCTATGGGGTGTGAAATTGTACCTTCATTAAGTGTGAAAACTTCCCATCAGTCTTCTATTTAGTGTACAGAAGGAAAATACACAGAAACTTTGAAACATGTTTGGAATTTGAAGATTTAGGCTGAAGAACTGGAAGGAGTCGATATCAAGACATCAGAACAGATGTCAAATAAAATGCCCTAAGCAAAGGCTCTGGGGTCATCAGCTCTTGGAGCATCTGCTCTTAGGCTGGACAACACATGGCAATGATTATGCTTGCAAGAACAAGCCTCTGTGGTGGACAATGACATCAAGATTGAGTTTCAGGAAAGATGGCAGTTAATGGCTAATAGAGAGGACAGAAACTGGGTGCAAAAGGAAAAGAAAGGCTAGGATTGAGGGGGACCTAGGGAAGGTTTTGAGGTTCAGACTAGGATTAAGGGTCTAGGTTGCAGCAGAAAACAAGACCTAGCAATTCAATGTGCTTTAAAGTTCAGAACAAGGAAACTTTTGTATTAAGATCAGTCACAGAGGAAGGGAGACCTAGACAGCATGCTGTGGATTTTACAATAGGAAAGACAATGGATAATAACGTGACACTTTGACATAGCTCTGATGTTCTGTTCCTGTGCCACATTATCACGTAGAGCTGGTGTCAGGGCCCTAATGGGTGTGGGTATGGGTGACAGTACTGAGGAAGCACATTAGTAGTAGGCTTTGCAGGAAGAGACAGTTTCTGGATACAAAAATGTTAGGCTTTTGATAAAATCCAACACCCCTTTACTACAAAAGTCTTCAAGACGGATACAAGGGACATAGCTAAACATAATAAAGGCAGGTTACAGCAAGCATATAGCCACTATCAGCTTAAAGGTAAAGGAACTCAAAACAATTCCAGGAACATAGGGAAGAAGACAAGGTTGTCCACTCTCTTCATATCTATTCAATATTGTACTTGAAGTCTGAGCTATACCAATGAGACAACTGAAACAGATAAAGGGAATACAAATAGGAAAGGAAGAAACCAAAGTATTTTTTTTTTTGCAGATGATATCACTATATATATAAGCAATCTTAAAAATTCTGATTGGAAACTCCTACAGTAACTAGAAACAAAATTAACTCACAAAAATTAGTAGCCTTAATACAAATGACAAACAGACTGAGGAAGAAATCAGGGAAATAACACCCTTCACAATAGCTTCAAATAATATAAAATATCTTGGAGTAACTCTAACCAAGCAGGTGAAAGACTTGTATAATAAAAACTTCAAGACATTGAGAAAGAAAGATGTCCTGTGCTCATGGATTGACATGATTAATACAGTAAATCCTACCAAAACCAAAGTATTGATTCAATGCAATCTCCATCAAAATTTCCATGCAATTCTTCACAGACCTTTAAAGGACAATTTTCACTTCATATAGAAACAGGAAAAACCCAGGATATTTAAAACAATTCCAAATTTAAAAAAATGATGGAGGAATCACCATCCCTGATTTCATGTTGTACTACAGAGCTATAGTTATAAAAACAGCATGGTACTGGCCCCCAAACAAACACTTCAATCAATGGAATTGAAGACTCAGACATAAATCCACATACCTATGGAACCTGATTTTTGGTATAGAAGCAGGACATATATATGGGAAAAAAGAGAGTATCTTTAACAAATGGTGGTGGTCAAACTGGATGGCTCCATGTAGAAAAATCCTGATAGATCCATACTAACCACTCTGTACAAAACTCAACTCCAAATAGTTCAACGACCTCAAACTAAAACCAAGTACTGTTGGCTCTGTTTCTTAACAATTAAACTTTATTATACAACACAACTAGCTTACACAAGAGGGAAAAAAGGTTAAAGGAAAAAAAAAAGTGAACCTTCCGGTATCCGTTCCACAGGACAGGTCCCTAGGTGTCTCTGGCCTGCATGCTGGTCCAGCCTGTTAGCTGATCCTCCTTCCGATCCACGTGCACTCAAGCCCAGTCTGAACCTGCTGCTCCTCTCTCCTGTCTGCCTGCCTGTCTGTCATGTGCAAGGGGCGGTCTCCCTCTCCCATTGAGGGTCGATTAGAAACACAGTAGTCCATGTGGAGTCCCCAGGTCCGCTTCCTGAATTCCAGGCCCAGTCTATCTCAAGGTTAATCTCAGGGAGTATCCATGGTGTGTCCAAAGGCAAATCTCACCAAGACTGCTTTCACCTGTGACAATGCCTACAATCCTTCCCACAAAGAACACTGAACCTGATGGAAGAGAAATAGCTTTGAATTAATTTGCACAGAAAAGGCTTTCTGAACAGAACAACATTAGCACACTAACATCAACAATCAGTAAATGAGTCCTCAGAAAAATTCAAAGCTTCTGCACGGCAAAGGGCAATATCATTTAGACAAAATGGCAGCCTAAAGAATGGAAATAATTTTTTTTTTTTTTACTAACTAGACATCAGACAAGGACTAACATCCAAATTATATAAAGAATTCAAGAAACTAGATATCAAGAAAACAACCAAATAAAAAGTAGGTATCAGCTGGGCATAGTGGTGCATGCTTTTAATCCCAGTACTACAGAGGCAGAGGCAGGTGGATCGCTGTGAGTTTGAGGCCAGGACAGCCAAGACTACACAGAAAAACCCTGTCTCAAAAAACCAAAAATAAAAGTATCAATATGAACAGAATTCTCAAAAGAGAACTGAAATGGCTGAGAAGCACTTTAAGAAATGTTCAATGTCCTTAGCCATGAGGAAATGCAAATCGAAACTACTTTGAGATTTCATCTCATACCAATCAGAATGGATAAGATCTATACAAGTGACAGCTCATGCTGCCAAGGATGTGGAGTAAGGAGAAGACTCATCTATTGACAGTGGGAGTGCAAACTTGCACAGCTCCTATGGAAATCAGTGTGTGGTTCCTCAGGAAGATGGGAATTGATCTACTCAAGATCCCGCTCTTGGGCATATACTCAAAGAATACATCATCCTACCACAGAGACACTTGCTCAACAATGTTCATTAATACTCTATTCATAATAGCCAGAAATTGTAAACAACCTAGAAGAATGGGTAAAGAAAATGTGGTACATTTATACAATGAAGTATTACTCAGCCATTAAAAAATAAAACCATGGAATCTGCAGGTAAATGGATAGAACCAGAAAAAAAATCACCCAAAGTAAGTTATAACAGACCCAGAAAGAGAAATATGGTATTTGCTTATATGTTGATATTAATTAAGTCAATGATGAAGAGCCACAGAGGTTAGATATAGAGTAAGGGACTAGGACGTACAGATAGGTTCCCATTAGGAAAGGCAAATAGCAAAGTTATGGATAGACGTGCTTCAATGGGAGGAGGATGGAAGAAGGGGAAAGGGACTAGAGATGGAAGACAGGGCTATTAGGTATGGAAACCTAATATAACAGAAGTTTTAAAAAATATGTACGTATATGAAGATGATCTAACTGAAATCATTAAATAATGAGAGAGTCGGAATCCCAACTAGCTATCCCTTATCACTAAATGAAGCTTCCATTCTAGGATTGGGTCACATCTAATTGAATTGTTGGCTAAAGGGGTCCCATGATATCCCCAAACAAGCCAGGATATTACCAAGACTATATAATTTGGTCTTCACAGACTTAAGGCAAGTCCCCACCAATTGCTGCAGACAACAGTTGCACAACTTTTTTGAACAAGGATAAGTCAAACTGGTGCTTACATAGAGCCTTCATCCCTACGTTATAGCATCTTTGGTACAGAAAGGTGTTTGCATTCTACTGAAAGGGAAATGTAAACATCAGCCTATCTACAACCCTTTGAACAATGGTACCCTGCCTGAAAGATATGCTGGAGCAAAAGTGACACAAGGCTTGTAGGAGTGACCAATCAATATCTGATTTGATCTAAAGCCTACTCCACAAGATGGAACTCATACTGGATACTGCTTGGGTGACCAAGAACCTGAAACTAGATAGCCTAGGATCCTGAGGTAAAATAACACACTACTGAGTAGAAAACAAAACAAAACAAAACAAAACAACAAAAACAAAAACAAAAAACCCTTACTGGCATTCTGATACACTTATAGATTGCACAGCTATCATTAGGGAAACTTCCTCCTACAACAACTGGGAACAAATACAGAAACCCACAGCCAGACTTTATGCAGAGGATGAGAGACCTTGGACCACTCAGCCATAAAAGAGATGTCTCCATGAAATTCCTCCCCTCGAGGCTCAGGGGACACTAAGAAGGAGAAGGCATAAAGAGTGTAAGATCCAGAGGATATGAAAACAAGGCCCTTTAAATCACCATGAACAAAGCTCATATGTACTCACAAAGACTGAATAAGTATGTACAGGACATGCATGGGGCTGCACTTATATGTTTTGGCTTCTATACTAGTGTTTTTTTTAAATGGGATTCCCAAGTGAGAAAACATGTAGGCATCTGCTTCTTTAGCCTGGTCTTGGGATCTTCTCCTTCTGATTGCTTGTTTTGTCTGTTTCCAGTGTTTTAATTTTTGTTTTATCTTATATTGTAGAGTAATTTTAATTCAGCAACATGGCTGCTCTGGAAAAGGATCATATGCAAAGACCTTCTAGAAAGGAAACAGCCATGTTTGAAAGTGGCATCCAGTTGAAGGAAGACAAAGTGATGAATCAGAAAAAGATGTGACAGAATGAGTCAGAGATAGAATATGTCCAACTCTCATAAGAGCAGGACAGGAAAGAGACTACTGAAGAACAGCAAGGGAGAGAGAAGAGTTTTTTTTTTTTTTTTTTTTTAAACCAAGAGTTTTTACTGGGATGCTTTTACAGAGAGAGGTTGCAGAGAAAACAAGCTAAAAACAGGTGAAGAAAAAACAAAAAACAAAAAACAAAACAACAACAACAACAAAAAACAAGCCAGAGAATGAATGTGAGCTGACATGTGGGGGTTTTGAACTTGGGACCTCAGCAGGAGTAGTAAGTGCTTTTAATCATTGATCCATCTTTCCTGAACCAAGCTCATTGCTTTTAAAGTTACATCTCCATATGCGGCCTATAGCTTGAGCTGAAGACTCCTTCATTTTGAAATTCACCATGTTTCTCAAATATCACGTTGCCCAAGTATTGAAAGGAAAAGTATTGAGAATGACCAAGTTCTCAGGCCAAGTTCTTAGCACACAAGAGATTTATTTGCCTCAGAAGGACAGAGGGCAGAGATGAGGGACAAAGACAGGAGACAGAAGAAGAGGAAGAGGGGGGAAGGAATGAGTGAGAAGGAGAAAAGGGTCAAGGGAGAAGGGTAAGCGGTGTTTGTCATGGGCGACAAAAAACTGCTACAGGATAGAGAAGAGACAGACATTGCACTTAGGGAAATGGGAACTCTGTGTTAGGATGAGTTTGTTTGTTTGTTTTTTTTTTTAAACTGGGCATGTTAATTAGGTGAGCCAAAGGGAGCTTTTGATTGCTGGACTTCAATACTTTCATAGCTGGACTTTGGTAGTCAGCCTCAGGAGGAAAGTTTGGCCAAATGAGGGAATAGAACTTGCAGTCTACCTTCAGAAATGTAATCTTTTATTTTTTATTTTTTATTTTTTATTTTTCATTTTTTTTAGCAAGGCAGAGGGAACTGGGGAGAAGGGCAAGGCCTGAGAGAGCCATGCTAAACCATACTCAAGCTGGCAAGAGTCCCCTCATTCCCACCTTTTTGTTTTATTATTTGGGTCAGTGGGTTTTGGGTAAGTGGACACTGTTCTTTCTGGATGCTTCCTGCTGACATTGGGGTGTTGTTCTTAGAGGACCCAAGGATCTAGAGTAGTACTTGGTAAATAGGTGACTTTGAAAAGTGTTTGTTGATGTAATGATCCTTATTAATGTTTGGCGATTTTTCAAAATTTATCTTCCCTCTTATATTCATTCTAGGACCACCATTTTATTACACAGTATATTATTAAGGACTCATTTTCATCCTGTTATTTTCATCGGACTTTTCTAAACACTTCTGCTGTTTTGTTAGCCTGGATTCCATTTTTTCTTTCTCCTTTTCTCCCACTCAGCTCTTCTCACCTATAGAGACATTCTTGTACACCCCAGCCTGTCATCTGGCTTCCTACTCCTTGTATTAACTGGCTTGTTGCCTCCCCCACACCAGCAATTTAATCGGTAATCACTCACAAGCCTGGCTAATCTCAGAGCCATCTGCCATGTGTTGCCGTGACCTGTGCATGGAAGGAAACCAGCTCACAGGGGCAAGGGCTGTGGCTGCACTATGAAAAGAACAGAGGAGCCCACGCTAGGGTACCCTTCAACACAGACATCAAGAGGTTGAGCTGCTCCTGTGAATAGGCAGAGCCAGTCCCAACTCACCATGAACCTGTGTTGGCAGCTCCAAGTAGAAATGGGCATAAACCAGCATCGATCACAAGGTCTCTTTACACTGACCAGTCCTCAGGGCTGAGGGTACAGGGAAAGCTAAACGCCCCCTCCCCTGTCCCCAAGATCTCTGTTGTGCACGGGAGACATAGCTCTTGTCTGTGGCTAGGAGATAGAGTCCCTCTCTGAACAAGCTTATTGTTGGCAGCTAGTCTGTGTCTATTCAGGCAGGAGCTGGCACATCTTTCCTTCCTCTGTTTCTCTGCCTTTATGAGTATCCCACGCTCTGTTACAAACGCATTGCTATGTGCTATGGTACATTTTTGAAAAGCCGTAGCACTATCTGTGACACATACAGATTTATTTAATGAAAAATACTTTATTTTGTACATTAAAATAGTATAAGCATAGATACAATTATTATGGTGTCTTGAAGGAAAGATTGAAAATTGAAGTTCAAGCTTTGATTAAACTTCAGTGGAAGATTATATAATCACTCCCTTCTTTCACTAGGCTTCTTGGAAGACCTGAGAAGGCTAAGGAAATAAACGGCCACCAGAGGGCACTGTACTTACGATAGAAGCTGTTCATTGGTGATAATCAATTGTAGGAGTGGAGAACACTGGCACATAGGATTTAAACCAGAATTCAGGCGTTTCCATTTAAAAATAAACTTAAAATATTGTATGTGTGTGTTGGAATGATTAGGCTGGAAGATCCTGGATTTGAGTCTCTGCTGAGTTGCATAGGGAATCCCATACTAAGCTAGGAGTAAGACCCCGTCTCATAAAACAAAACCAACTAAAGGACACGTTTGGTATTAAAAAAAAAAAAAAAAGTGTTCGTGGCTGATGTTGCAGTTTAATGACAGAGCATTGCCTAGCATGAGTGTGGCCCTAGGCTGGGTCCACAGCTCTGCAAACAATTGCACTTTTTAGAACCCAAACAAGTTGGTTAATTGTGACTGAGAGCGAACACCACATCAGCTTCACAGCTCTTAAGTCCAGCTGTTTATTATTATCTTCAGTTTTAACTTTCATTTCAAATTATGTGCATCTGTGTGTGTTTGTGTGGCTAGGTGCATGCGAGTGTGGGTACCCAAGGAGGCTAGAAGAGGACATTGGAACCCCTCGAGCTAAAGGTACAGGAGGCTATGAACTGGCAGACATGGGTGTTGGGAACTGGACCCTGGTCCTTGCAGGGGTAGCAAGCACGCTTAAGCTAAGCCATCCCTCGGTTGCTCATTGAAGTTAGGTTTAAGTAACCTAGAATTACAAAATGTACATAGCTGAAATGAAAAGGAAAAAAAAAAATAACAACAGGGAAGGGAAGCTCTCTGTGAGCGCAGCCAGTTGTGAGGCCTGGGATAGAGCGGCTGTTGGGAAAGAACATCCACACACCCTTCAAAGGTAGAGACGCTAATGTCTCTTAGCCTCACTTGCTCTTAGCCAACAGGCTGAGCGATTCAGTCAAAGTAATTTCAGCGTATTTTTCTCACTGTCACAAAGAGCCTTACAACAATCCCTTTCCATGCATACATTTTCTTTTCTTTTCTTTTTAAAAATTTCAGAATCTCCTTTCTCTAAGCAGAACGTTTCTCTCACTGCCCTAAACTAGGAGCTTAATGTAACTGTCTGGATAGAGTGAGGTTTGCTATGTTTCCTTGTAGTAAATTGGAAGCTGTTAGCAACTTAGTATTCCCCTGTGACAGGGCCCAAGGAGCAACCAGGAATGATTTATGTTTTCTGAGGATGCTTCTGATAACTTATGAGACATCTCAAGGATTATTTGTTAGTTTCCAGAGAAGTATAAGCCGAGTCTCTACTGATTACTCAAGGCAGGAGCTCTGCTGTTCTGCTCTGCTAAGATAATTAGGAGTTGCTTCGTAGGTTGACATGTCTTAGGTTAGTTATGTGCATTGAAGACAGCTGCATTTTCTTGCTCACCCAGGGAAAAATGAAACAGATTTGTGCTAGCGTCCCACACATTCTGAAAAACACTCCACACACGAGGCCATTCTCTGCAACAGGGAGACACTGTGGAGAAAGGAAGAAAGCCATTTTTCATTTTTTTTTTTAAATTAAAAACTTACTAGGTTCTGACCAACTGGCAACAACGTAATAATTTGGCTTAAATTAAAAATAAGTATCTATCAAGCAACATAATTGTATGTCTTCATTTGAGTTTTTTTTTTATTAATTTATTCTTGTTACATCTCAATGTTTATCCCATCCCTTGTATCCTCCCATTCCTCCCCCCCCATTTTCCCATTATTCCCCTCCCCTATGACTGTTCCTGAGGGGGATTACGTCCCCCTATATATTCTCATAGGGTATCAAGTCTCTTCTTGGCTACTTGCTGTCCTTCCTCTGAGTGCCACCAGGTCTCCCCCTCCAGGGGACATGGTCAAATGTGAGGCACCAGAGTACATTTTAAAGGCATTCTTAGAATGTAAAAAGCGCCACAGCCACTGGCTACATGCCAATATTCATGAGCATGTGATGGTGATTCAGGTTAGTGTGGTCACAACCACCTTAGTTTACACGGATGCACTCTGTGACATCGCATAATCCTGGAACTGCCTAATGGTACCTCTTAGAGTATATCCCATTGTTAAGAAATGCATAGCTGTATTTTGATAATTCTTTCATAGACATCAAACAGCATTTCATTCTCATAGTGTGCATTAATTAGAAATAGCCTTAATTTCTTTCTTTTTATGAAGCAGGATTTTTTTAAATGTAGCCTAGGCTGGTTTTTTAATCCTCCTGTTTCAGCCTCTCAAGTACTGGGGTTCATTTTGAAATTCAGCTTATGGCACATTTAGATTAGTTTAATTTGCTCAACCATTCATGTAGGTGTGAAACTGTAGTGTAGTTTTGCTTCTATTTATTCCTTCAGGATAACCCAATCTTTTTCATCTTAGTCCCTACCAATCGCAGTTGGGTGACTCGATCGTGGTTATTTTCCTGCATGGGTGATGCTACTCCTATTTCCCATTGCTGCTTCCTGGCTGTCCTAGGACCCTATGTCCAGAATGCTACTCCATTCTTCTTACTCTCCTCTCTCCCCAAATCTCCAGCACTATGCAGTAATAACTTTATTTTGGCAAAAACAGTACAGTGGTGCTTTTTTTTCCTGAGACTTTATGTTAAAAATGAAACACATTGGCCCCAAGTTCTTATTTACTATTTCCTTTCTTTTATGTTGTTTATCAAACCACAATTTTGCCAGGCTTGTAGAATCCGAGTTACCCATTTAAATGCAGATGTGACAAGTATTTAGTAAAAGCCATGTTGTCATCTGTTCATGCAAATATTTCTAGCTGTCTCTGTGCTGGATTCTTCACTTACACTGTATTACTACTTTATAATGTTTATTATAGTATACAGCATTATGTTGCATTATTTATTTAAAAGATTAAATAAATCACCAATTGTCTTTTTTTTAAAAAATTAAATCCATCATTGTATTACTTGAGATCTACTCTGGAACATTTTGGGAATAGTTTTCTTTCTGTATTGATTGTTCTTCAGTCAATCCAATGATTTTTGGAGACAACTCACTGGTTCCTCTCACCATAGTCTCCCCCTTCAGATTATGTGACATAAGGATGTTTTATCCTTGCTCAAAAGTCTTCAGAATGTTTTCATGTCCCAGAGAGTCAATACACCTCTTTAGCCTGCTATATTCTATCCTCTACAGTATGACTTCAGCACATACAACACAGTGTTAAAAAGTATTGCTGCCACATGGTTATAGGAACTCACTATTTCTTTTTTTATTTTATTGTTTTTGGTAAATTTTTCTTTAACCCCAGTTTTCCTGCCTTGGAGGCACAGAAAATAATAGCTGTATTTCCTTGGGTTGTGAGGATTGAATACAACTCTTCATTAAACACTAAGCATTGAACAGAGGCCTGCCCCAACAGAGTCATCCTTGCAGCTGCTCATCCTCCTTCTCATTGCTATTACTATTGTTATTATTACTGCCCCAGCACTGCTCGATAAGGCAATCGGGCAGTTTTGTTTATGAAATTTTGTTGATCAGCAGTTCAGTTCTACTCTGCATTTTAGAATTAAAAATTTGAAATGTCAGCCAGGTGAGGTGGCGCATACCTGTAATCCCACATTCGGGGAGGCAGAGGCGGGTGGAGCTCGGTGAGTTAGAAGCCAGCCTAGTCCTCAAGTGCAGTCCAGGACAGCCATGGCTATACAGAGAAGCCCTGTCTTGAAATTTTTTTTTTCCTTTTTGAAATTTCTGTGAAACTGAGAACTTTGGCTTGCTATTCAATCACCCTTACACTTGCTTTTTGGTTGTTCTGGAACCCAACATACAGTCTGTGCATGGAAGGCTGATGCCCCTCCCTTCTCCAATTTCATTTACTATTCCTTATCTTCCTCCCTCTCCTCCTCTTCTTCTTTTTTTCTTCTTTGAGTCAGAATCTCACCCTGAACCCCAGGCTGGATTCAGCCTCCTAATGCTGGGACAACAGGCATGTGCAAACACCTAACATCCTCATGTCTGCTTCCTGTCTTTATTTCATCTATCTGTCTATCTATCTCTCTATCACCTGTAATCTATCTTATGCATATGGGTGTTTTGTCTGCATGTATTTCTGTTCATCATGTGCATGCCTGGTTCCCATGGAGGCCAAAAGTGGTGTCAGATCCTCTGAGACTGGAGTTATTGACAGTTGTGGGCAACCAAGTGGGCACTGGGAACTGAACCCATGTCCTCTGGAAGAGCAGTCAGTTCTCTTAACCAGGGAACAATCTCTGCAGCCAATGAATTCATCAGATGGTATGAGACTTAGTTACACATGATTGTGAGACATCATGTGGTGCTGGGAATCAAACCCTGGTTATCTGCAAGAGAAGCCAGTGTCACGTAATCTCTCCAGTCCCCCTCAACTGTGATTTTTAGGGTCTTTTCCATATAAATGATTACTCCCTTCTTTACATTGTCGATTCACACAACACTATTAGTCATTATTGACTGTTTTCTATCATTCCCCACAGACTAGTCATAAGCAGTCTGTATGTCAGTTATCCATTAATGTTCTGGGCTTTGCAGTCAAAATGCTCAGATTGTTTCTGCCATTTCGACAGCCCATGGTCTTGGTTTCAGTTATCCTGACTTCCTGCTTGGCTTATTACAGTGCCATCCTTATTGTTTCAAATTTGGTTGGACTTTTAGCAATACAATCTAGTTGACTATTCTTATTTCCTCTCAAAAGACCCTTAGGATTTCTGGCAAGGCAGAGCGTTACTACTGTTCATTTTAATGTCAATGTGCCAGTGATGAGAATCACCTGAATAGGGAGCCTAAACTAAAAAACAAAACAAAACCAACAAAAACACACAAACAAAACAAACAAACAAACAAACAAACTAGTCCCGATTGCATTGATTGTGTTGGAAGATGCACCATGATTGTGGACAGCACTGTCTGGCATCAGCCCAGGTAAAGGGGTGTGTGAGAAGCAAAGTCACCCCCTCTTGGCTCACTTGGCCTTCTTTGCTGCAGCTGAGTTAATTTATCCTGTTGCTGCTGCTGATTTCTTTGCTGCTATGAGAACTGAGCACTCATCGTGGGCTAGGGATCATTGGATTTCCTGGAATCTTCTGGGACTCTAGCACTGGATTAAAACTAAAGAGGAACCCCATCTTGAAGACTGAGCAATTGTCAGTCCCCACCTCCATTGTGAGACAGCCATTGTGGGGATTGAGGCACCCAGCCCCAAGCACCAAGTAGCTATCAGGTTCTTAGCTCTCAGCTGTGATTCTGCTGTTATTAGTATTTAAATAGGACTTAGTAAATTCAATTCTATGGTTTTATTTGAAAATGTATTAAATTCTTGTTTATAGTTTCTTTGGACGGTCTTTTTCTTTCAGCACCATTATGCATCTCTGCCCTCATATTGAGCATTCTTTTGTATCTGACAATTGCTCTACTGCCTGACCTTAATACTCTGTGTGTTTACATTACTACAGTTTGGGTAGAGTGGATCCTGGAGTGGATTTCTGTTAGTTTGTCCTACTTGAATTCATTGAAATTCTTGAATTTTTGGATTCATGTCTTCCATTAGATTTGGGAAAATTTCAACCATTTTTCTTTAAATATCCCCTCTTCCTTCTCTTTTATCCTTCTGAAATTCCTATAACGCATATTTTACAATTTGATAGGACTCTACAGCCACATTTCTTTTGTTCCAAGTCTTTTAAGCTCAAAGATTTTCATCATTGCCTTTTCAAGCTCTGCTCACTCATTTTTTTCTTTTTCTTTCTTTCTTTTTTCATCTGTATAGTGAACTGTTATTCTAATTCATGTATGTTTTCTGTCTGGAGTTTCTTTTTAGACTTCCTACCTGAACTGATATTCTTATTTTGTTTATACGTAATTTTATTGTCTTTATCCATATCTGCCTTTATTTATTTGATCACCTTTAAGATTGTTATTCTTATAGTATTTGTCTTCTCTGTGTGCTATGTGAGAATATTCTGGTAATTTTTGTTGTTGTTCTTACTTTCATTTAAAGTACTTTTTCTTAGTGTGTTCTTTTTGCTGTTGATAGTGTATGTGTGTGTGTGTGTGTGTGTGTGTGTGTGTGTGTGCATGTGTGTTTTAAGTAGTGTGCTTGAACTTTATAACAGATTTGCCTTCTTACTCACTGTTTGATGTTCTTTACCTTTTTATTTGTAATATCTCTCTTTTCTAGACTACAAAAGAAAGCCTTAACATTGGGTATTTTCTGAATCCATGTCTTTTTTCATATATGATAACTTCTAGCTTTCCCTGTATACGTAGTTCTCATTCTCCTTGTTTTTAAATACCTGTCTTTCTTTTTCTCCTCCATTAATTAATTTATTCATTCACTTTACAACCTGATTGAAGCCCTCTCCTCCTCTCCTCTGATTCCCTCCCCATACCCTTCTTATCATTTTCCTCTCCCCTTCTCAGAGAGCAGGAAGTCCCCCTTGGGTACTAACCCTCCCTAACATATTAAGTCACTGCACGACTAGGCACATCCTCTCTTACTGAGGCCACACAAGGCAGCCCAGTTAGGGGAATGGCATCCAAAGTCAGGTTTCAGAGTCAGAGAGGTACCCTGCTCCTGTTGTTGGGGCATCCACATGATGGCCAAGCTGAAAATTGGCTACATATGTGTAGAGGGCCTACGATCAGGTAATGCATGCTTTTTGCTTGGTAGTTCAGTCTCTGTGAACCCCCATGGCCCCAGGTTAGTTGATTCTGTAGGTCTTCTTGTGGGGTCCTTGACCCCACTGGCTCCCCCAATTGTTCCTCCAACTCTTCCATGTGACTCCCTGAGCTCTGTCTGATGTTTGGCTGTGGGTCTCTGCATCTGTTTCCATCGGATGCTGTGTGGAGACTCTCAGAGGACAGTTATGCTGGGCTCCTGTCTGCAAGCATAGCAAAGTAACATTAATAGTGTGAGGGATTGGTTCTCTCCCATGGGATGGGTCTCAAGTAGGGCCCCATCTTTGCTTGGCCATTTCCTTAATTTTTACTCCAGTTTTGTCCTTGCACATCTTGTAGGCAGCAAAAAATTGGGTCAAGGTTCTGTGGTTGGGTTGGTCTTCTTATCCCTCTGCTGGAAGTTGTGCCTGGCTATAGGAGGTGGCTACTTGAGGCTCTACATCCCGCCGTTTGGAAGACAGCTTCACTGCAGAAATTCCAATGCCTAACTGCACTGAACCCTCCCACATCCAGTGAATATGAAACACAGGGACAGACCATCTGCAATGCTCATATATGTGTAGGTAGCCACACTGTTGTTCAGCTGATGGAAACAGTAAGGAGCAGCATGTGGAGGTGGGGCTGGACCTGCAAGAGTGCTAGCTTGGCCTAGGTCCACTAGCATAGAATAAACCTTAACTCTCCACATTTTGGTCTCTGCTTGGCCCTTTGGTGACCAGTTTTTCCATAACACAATACACATTCACAAAAATGTTTCTGCTTCCACATGTGGTCAGAGAATATTTCTTTTAATAGTTATTTACTGGAGTAACTGAAATGCTCCTGGAAATTCAAGATGATAAGTATGTTTCTGGTGTCTAATGAGAGTGCAGACTGAGGAGTCATTCATGATGGGACAGTGCAGAAGGCTCTGGAGAATTGATTTATGAAGAGAGCCTGTGGAACCCACTCTGCTCACCAGAAAATGCCAATGTCATGTGGAAAGGTAAGGAATCAAGAAGAGGTTCTAAGCAAACCAGAGATCAAGAAAGAAAGAGATGTGTGGTAAAAAAATTAACCATGATGTTTGGATACAGAGCCAGTCTTTTGTGTGACAAGATATTTTTTTTCTGGGGAGAGGCAACACACATGTCTATTAACCAAAGATAGGAACTCCATGGCAGACAAAGTTCAGATACTACTAAAGTCCAATTTGGTGAGCCAATGAGTTTTATTGGGGTTACTTACAAGAATGTGGGTAAAGAGTTACAGGAGCAGAAATGACGCAAAGACAGCTGCATGATCAAAGCCCATGCCAACATAGGTGACATCTTACACAAGCTGAGAACATGGAGCACACTGCACAGCCTGCAGTCAGCTCAGCAAGTTGGAGAATGTCCTTTCCATGTGACTCAAGTTGGTCTAAATCTGTTCCAGGCAGCTCAGCTGGTTTAGGCTTCTTCCCCGAAGCTGGTCTACTGAGTTTTCTTTTCATCTTGGCTCATCTCAGAATCTTCTTTCCAGCTTGACTTGTTTGAGAGAGACTCTCAGGTGTCTTTTTCTGGGAAGGAGGGGTCTAGTTAATCTGGTCTGTTTCAGGGACTTCTTGAAGCTCCTTTGAGTTGTTTACCTTCTGTTTTAAGGGGCTTCCCCGGGAGATGCAAAGTTTCAGGATTAGAGGAAATTGCTACACAACACAGGCAAAGTAAAGGAGAGATTGTGCAGAGTCTGGGGATAAGGCTTAGTGGTAGGGTACTTGCATGAGGCTCTGGTTTCAATCCTCAATGCAGAAAAATACAGGAATGAAAATAAGGAAGAAAAGAGAACTTAAGTGAAAAATTGGAGCACACCGAAAAGGAAAAGTGATCAAAACCATGGCATAAGATACATGGGATAAAAAACAAAACAAAACAAACAAACAAAATAGATACATGGGTTGACACAAAATCAGAATAGTAAACTTGAGTCTGATCACAATTTGTATGCCATACTAGAGTATAGGGACAGGTTATTCCGGGCTCTGAGGAACAGGGGGTGTGTTTTAGAAGAAGGCGGATACGGAAAAATGATTATTTTATTGTTGAGCATCTGTTATGATGATGAGTTCTGTTGACTTGAATTCAGTCAGCTCTCCTATCCGTCGGTTTTTCATTTGTGGATTTAGCAAATGAAAACCACTCAAGCTTTCATCTGCACTAAAAATATTTAGACAGTTTCTTGTCATTATGCCTTAAACAACTTGGTACAAGGGCTTGACAAATAGCATTACACTGCATTAGACAGTATTTGTACAATAGTGATGACTTGACAAGTATGACAGTATGTTTGTGGGTTAATATAAAACATTACACCATTTCCTGTAAGAGACTTGAGATCCTGCAGAACTTAGTGTCTGAAGGGGTCAGGGGTCCTGAAATCAACTCCTCATGAATAGAGAGAGACAGCTGCATACATTTATTTGACCCACCCCTCAAACTTATAAAGTACGCATTGCTGCATGTGTTATAACAAGAGGAGTAGACACAGAAGAATTAAGTGACTAGACCAAGGTTACAAAACTAAACTGAGGAGGAAGCAGTTCAACGTAAGTTTGATCAACTTCAAAGAGTGAATAAGCACTGCCACCATGTTCCTCATGACTGGACTATAATGTCAGCAGGAACCAGACAAGATTTATGAATTCAGAGGTGACAAATAGGCGTCTCATGACTGTTGAAGGTGTTAGAGGGATGGCGCTTAATGTGAATTCTGGCATAGAGGCTTCTGGAGTTCTCTAGACTCATTAATCAAATATTGGTCTAGTATCATTGGCATTACAAAGTACCAGCTTAGCAGAAATCACAGTCTTTGACACACTGTGGTGTCTGAGAGAGCACAGAGGAATGGGCTGGGCACCGGGTATACTTACTCTCCATTCTCAACTGAATTTAGGGGAGTGTAGTGTGTACTATAGGAGACACTTAGAAGAGGACAGCCTAGGCTGGAGAGATGGCTCAGCCATTAAAGGCTAGGCTCACAACCAAAAATATAAGAAAAGGACAGCCTGCTTTCTGCAGCCATAAAATTAAGAAGTTTTACTTTTCTTAAGAGACCCCTACATAATGCTTTGGCACTTGGCATTCTTTCAATGTTGAAATACAACAGATACATGTGAGCTGTTTATCAGCCACAAGCTGTAGGATCCATGATAAAACTAGAAATGTTACTTATGCAGGCCATATCTAACCTGAATTCTTTAACTGCACTTTGAGTTGGAGCTGATAATGATGCCACTATGAAAACACAGATTTCTTGTTGATTCATGAACTATGGCTACATGGACAGTGATAACTATAGTTAGTTTATATCAAGTTAAACCCTGTTGTTCCTCTTGTCTACATTTTTCTGTTTTCCACACCTTTTCTCCCTTTTCAATAGGTGGCTTGTAACCAAGTCAGTATGAATAGGTGAAGCACACCCTGATATCTTTGGAGACAATCATCTGGACCACATGCTTAACCTGGTTCTTTCCTCCCAGGGAACTTTCTTATTCAGTGCACAGGTAGGAAGCCCAGTGGGAGACTCAATTATGTGAGGCTTCTTTCAGTCATTTAGCCTTTAGAAGAGTTGGGAGTATTATACGAAACTTCATGGGTAACATATTCAAACTCCTTTCTGATTAAACAGCAGCAGAGGAGTGCAGAAGCAGTGGCCTTGTTATGGCATGCTTTGCTGAGTAGCCACATCGTTTACACTTGCAGCTGTATGTGTTATAATTCCACCTGCCGTGGTCATAGTAAAGACTAGATAAGTCATATGAAAAAGTTCTCTGTCTTTTTCTTTTCACTATCATGAGAAAATAGCATCTCACAATAATCTATCAAAGAATGACTCATCAGTTGGGACTGGGCTCCACAACTCTGCATTTTGATTGGTTGTAGTTTTCTGTAATAGTCTTCATCTGCTGGAAAATTTCCTTGATGACGGTGAGAACTACACTTAATTGCACGTGTAGGGATGCATATTTAAAATGTAGTTAGGTGTCATCTTGGCTTAGTAAATTGATGGTTGTATGTTAAACTCTAAGACATGTGGCTTCCCTAGCTGTGGATAGTTGGCTAGGTTTCCAGTACTAGGTATGATTTCCCTGTTATTAACTGGGCTTTAAGTCCAGTAAGAGAGCTGTAAGATCCAGAGAAAGAGGAGGTTTTCTGTGAGATTATGTCTCCTAGAAATGTCAGAGAAGCTACACCTATGGTGTGTCACCAACATGGCTGTCCAAACATGAATTGAACAAGAACTACCACAATAGATATGCTTACCCGGAAGGGAGAGAGTGCACAGGGCCTTAACCATATGCAAAAACTAAAAGCTACAATAAAGAAATGTTGAAAGTTGGAGCAATAGTTCTCCCCAGGGAATAGCACACTGGCTGATTGTACAATAGCAGATTGTCATCCATGAAAACATACACTTACCAATAGCATTATGCAGCCTGAACAGGTTGTATTTATATGCTTAGGAACACACACATACACCAATTAAAGAAAAAGAGGCCATGAATTTGAAAGAGACCAAAGTGGAATAGATGGGAGGGGTTGGAGGGAGGAGAGGGAAGAGGGAAAAGATATAATTATTTTTTTTAAGCAACAAGGAAAATTAATTGGACTATTATAAAATGTAACTCAAAATTCCATGATCTTGTAACACCAAGCAGGAATGGGGGTCTTTCTGGGTTGCCTGTATTTCACTGCATTTTTTAGCCTATGGTAAATTACCCTCTTGTGTGCAAGGGATCTGCTGTGCTTTCAGGGCTGTCAGGGGCCAGATTCAGCAGGAAACACTACTTGGTTTAATTTCATAGAGTCATTTCAGGTGCCAGTATAAGCTCTTAGCTGCACTTTTCACTGCGGTTGATTATCTTTGTGGCTTTTCTATGCCCATTCTTTTTTTTTTTCCCCCATTTTATTATTTTATTCATATTACATCTCGATTGTTAGCCCTTCCCCTGTTTCCTCCCATTCTTCCCTCCCTCCCATTTCCTCCCTTCTCCTCTCCCCTATGTCTGTGATTGAGGGAGACCTCCTCCCCTTATATATGCTCTTAGAATATCGAGTCTCTTCTTGGTAACTTGCTATCCTTCCTCTGAGTGCCGCCAGGCCTCCCTGTCCAGGGGACATGGTCAGAAAAGGGGCACCAGTGTTCGTGTGAGAGTCAGATCTCACTCTCCACTCAACGGTGGAGAATATCATGTTCGTCAGCTAGGTCTTGGTAGGGGATCAAAGGGACATATGCTCAACCATGTTCATAGCTGCTTTATACATAATAGCCAGAACATGGAAACAGCCTAAGTGTCCCTCAGTAGAAGAATGGACTAAGAAACTGTGGTACATTTACACTATGGAATACTACTCAGCTATTAAAAACAAGAAATTCCCGAAATTTGTGGACAAATGGATTGATCTAGAAATTATCATAATGAGTGAGTTCACCCAGAAGCAAAAAGAGACAAACGGTATATACTCACTTATATCAAAACACTAGTCCAAGGGATACGTACCATGAAAAACTTTACTTACCAAGAAAGTGGGTCAGAGGAGAGGACATCCTACTGAGACTTTAGGCGAGAGTAGCATGGAAGAATAGGGAAATAGTAGGACCCACAGGGTCCTGGAAACCTACAAGAAGAACTTTATGACAGGCAGATCTGGGTCCTGGGGTCCTCCTCAAACTAAGGCACCAGCCAAGGAGAATATAGGCAGTAAACTTTGATCCTCTATGCCCATTCTTAAGCCTTTCCTACTTTCTTTCTTTCTTTGTTCTTCTCTCATACAATGTATCCCTGGCCACAGAAATTTTGAAAAGCCAAACAGATAAAAAGAACAACCTCCCACTCCAAAAGAAAGATTCAATGACAGACCATTTTTTTGAGCAGCATAAGTTTTTTTTAAACATAAGTAAATGAGGCAATTAGAAGCGAGATATTTGAAGTACTTTCTGCAGAAAATGATGCCTGTAGGAGAGACAATCTAAGTAAGACTCTTAACAGGGAGACTTCAGACTCTCAGCATGCTAGGAGCCACTTTGTTTCCTGGCTGTGGCAGCCTGGAGGTGAGCTCCTTCTGGTGATTAACATCACCTTGGATTAAACTAATTGGCTGTACCCAATCCCCGAGTGCACATGCTAATGATAAATACAGAGACATTTATTTCTTTACATGAAACAAACTGGTTGCATATTCAGTGACGTTTACATGATCCACTCAAACGACTCAGTTCTTTCTTCATAAAGAAGGGTTCAAGTTCTGGTAAGTAGAAAACTATGCAAAATATTTCTTCTAAAATTATGCTTTTTTCATTTTATTTTGTTTTTTTCCTTTTATAGTTAGATTGCAAGCCACTGTTTTATCGTTAACCAGTAGAATAATAAATGTTACTAATTATTACAGTCTGTTTCTCAGATCTGACAGCAATCTCTGAGTGTGCTGATGTTGAAGCAAGAGAAAGCTTTAGTGTCAGGAAATTGTGATTCCAGTTTGGATAGATATGAGGAAGTTTTATTGTATTTTTGCTTATAATAGCATTACCTATTTAACATAGAAAGCTTCAATGTGTTAATGAAAAAAATCTGTTTATCATTCAAGTGCTATGACTACCACAGTAAGCACTGTATCTTTTCTCTGGGTTTCTCTTCCCTCCTGCCCAATAGGGCAATGGAAACTTGGGATGAAACAAACTTTGATACAGTATCATCTGTGAATTGCCCTGATAATAAACCTTCTGCTTTTTACCAATTTTCTACATCATCCTTCCTCAAGTGCCTGAATTCTTACCATGTGGGAGAAAATTAAATTGAAAGCATAATTAGTGAAATGACATATGCATCTTTTGGACCCATCATTTAGTTTTCCATACGGGTTGGGGGGACCAGATGCGCCACATTGACAGAGGCAACTGCTCAGGTCTGAGCAGCACAGAGTTAAATGTACTGCTGCCTGGGGCCAAGCACAGGCCAGTCAAGCATAACCACAGCGAAACCTGGTGAACCAGACGGAATTACATTTTCCTCCTTAATCTTACAAAGGATTCGTAATTGCTCCATTGTCTAGCTTTTGGCATCAAAAGTGTTCTGAACAGAGGAGAGAAGATATTGGCAGCATGCTATCCCATCATTAGCAGCCAGCTTTAGTGTAAATTGGGCTGGGAGGGGGGATAAATTCTTAGTCAGCTCCCTTGTTCCAGGGAGTCAGTGGGGAGGAAAGAAGCATGTCTCAAGATTCCAGTTAATTATTTTTTTCTTTTTCTGATTAATTCTCTCCTTTATTAAGACAAATGCTTCAATATTTCCAGATGAACATTTTCCCCTGAAATAATACTTTATAAAACTACTTTTGGTGAAAATTTACATTTTGGATCTTTCCATAAAAAAGAGAGAAGAAATCTACAAGTAGAACAATATGATAGGCAGATTTGGGCCCAGGGGTCCCGCTCAAACTAAGGCACCAGCCAAGGACAATACAGGAGGTAAACTTTAAACCCCTTCCCAGATCTAGCCAATGGTCAGAATATTCTCCACAGTTGAGTGGAGAGTGTGATACGACTTTCTCACATACTCTGGTGCCTCACATTTGACCATGTCCCCTGGAGGGGGAGGCCTGGTGGCACTCAGAGGAAGGACAGCAAGTAGCCAAGAAGAGACTTGATACCCTATGAGAATATATAGGGGGACGTAATCCCCCTCAGGAACAGTCATAGGGGAGGGGAATAATGGGAAAATGGGGGGGGGGGGGGAGGAATAGGAGGATACAAGGGATGGGATAAACATTGAGATGTAACAAGAATAAATTAATAAAAAAAAAAAATCTATTTAAAAAAAAAAAAAAAAAAAAAAAAAAAAAAAAAAAAAAAAAAAAAAGAGAGAAGGGGCTGAGGAGATGGCTCAGTTCTTAAGATTCCAGTTTCCTCATTACGTCTGTCTCCACTTATTCCTCAGTGCAAGCTGAACGGATCACTTGGTTTGTTTTCTTGGTAAGCCCACATTATTCCAATCTCAGAGGGCATGTTTGAAAATGCTTGGAGGAAAACTTTCCTATCCAAACTTTGATTAGTTTTATAAACTAAAACAGAAGCACAGTTGTCAAATGGCACACTTTGCTGTCAAGACTTAGCGTTCACGTAGCTGGTCTTGCTCCTGTGTGGTGGCCACATGATACACCAGCTTCCCTTTCCTTCTGAGGGCACTGGACCCCTACTCTGCATCTGGCATTTATGCTTTCCATAGATTTCCTCTGGAAAGTGTTACCTTCCATTTGCTGCTTTCAATTTGGACTAGACATCTCTTCCTGAGTATTTCCTTGACACTCAAACACATCATCAGGTCACTCCTGAATTACACCACTAATGTTAATGGATTCCCAGAGAGGTGCATGATTAAAACGGGCAAGGTCTGACCCACTTCCTTGGAAAAGAATTTGGTTTGTAACCTCTTGCCCAGCGATTGTATTCTGTCCTGAAATGGGGACAGAACCTTTTATTTAATGCTGGATCTTCCTTATGTCTGTGTTATTCACACAGGGCGTACATCACCATGGGCTCCTAAGCCTGACTTCCATGAGTGCAAAACCACACAGCTACCTAAAATTTCCACCAGTGGCTTATTCCACTGCTGTGTGTCTGGCATCTTCCAGAGCACGGTAATCTTCAGCTTGCCCATTATGGATTAGGCACAAAACAGAACTGGCAGTAATGGAATAAGAAAAAGGTTAGGGGAGGGTATTAGCTCTTTCTCCATTGGGCTTTGTCTTACATTTTCTCCCCTATTGGTCCAGGTATAAACTTTTCTGCATAGTTTGTTAGCCCCCAAAGCAAAGAAATGTAAAGCTTTTCAAAAACCTTCACCATGTACAAATATGTTTCCCAAATGACCACCAAGTTAACAGGGTTTCAAACAGGAAGATGCAGAAGACTAGAAACATTAAAATCTTTGCAATGCCCTTACAAAGAGATGCATTTAATTTTTCCAAAAAAAGGTAGAAATTTGTCTCAACTATCTATTTATTAATCATCAAATAAACATACACGTGAACCAACTAGTTGGAGATAAAGGGCTCTGAAATTTTTTATTTAAATAGCAAAGGACGTTTAAAAGTGGATATAGAGTAATTGCACATATTTATGAGAGATCGTGTGACATCTCGAGCCAACAAGATACACAATGACCAGAGCAAGGTGAATGGTGCTACTGGTTCCTCAGACATTTACCCTTTCTTTTTAAATTTGTTTTAGTTTATTTATTCATTTTACATTTCTATCACAGCATCCTTCCTCCTCTCCTCCCAGTCCTGCCCTCCCATCTTCTTCCATATTCCCCCCCCCCCAACTCAGAAAAAGGGAGTTTCCCCACCCTAACTTTCCCGGGCACATTAAGTTGCACCAGCAATAAGTGATTCCTCTTCCCCTGAGTCCCAACAAGGCAGCTCAGTTGGGGAAAGTGATGCAAAAGCAGGCAACAACAGAGTCCATGTCAGAGACAGCTGCTGTCCTAAGTGCTAGGGGACCCCTATGAAGATCAAGATACCCGTCAGCTACATATTTGTGGGGACCTACGGCCAGCCAATGCGTGCTCTTTGGTTGGTGGTTCAGTCTCTGTGAGCCCACATGGTTCTTGGTTAGCTGACTCTGTTGGACTTTTTGTGGAGCTCTTGTTCCCTCAGCATCCCTCTACCCTTCCCCCAACTCTTCCACAGGACTCCAGAGCTCACCTAATGTTTGGCTGTGGGTCTCGGCATTTGCTTTGATCTGATGCTGGGTGGAGTCTCTCAGAGGACATTTATCTAACATCCTGTCTGCAAGCATAGCAGAGTATCATTAATAGTGTCAGTGGCTGTCTCTCTCTTGGGGTGGGTCTCAAGGTGGGCCAGTCATTGTTTGGCTCTTCCCTCAATCTCTGCTCCATCTCTATCCCTGCACATTTTATAGGTAGGGCCAATTTTGCATCGAAAGTTTTATGAGCATGTCAGTGTCCTACTCCCTCCACTGGAATTCCTGCATGGGTATAGGAGGTGGCCATTTCACTCTCCATATTCCCTGCTGCTGAGTCTCAGGCACCCCAACATTCTCCCAGGAGCCTACCCTGTCATGGGTCTCCAGCTTGTCCCAAAGATGCCACCCCATTGGTTTTCCTTCTCTCTCCCAGCCCACTCACCTCCCACCCCCACTGTCTCCCCACCTGATCCCTCCCTACCCTTCTTCCCCTTCCCACCCCTCTTCCACACAGTTCTCTCTCTTTATCCACTTTGCATGTCTATTTTATTTCCCTTTTTGAGGGAGAATCAAGCACTCTCCCTTGAGCCTTCATTGTTACTTAGCTTCTTTGAGTCTGTGGATTATAGAATGGTTATCATGTAGGATATGGCAAATATCCACTTATAAGTGCATACATAGCGTAATGTGTCTTTATGTGGGTTTTCCCACTCAGGAGATTATTTTGTAGTTCCATCCATTTGCCTGAAAATTTCCAGATTTCCTGTTTTTAACAGTTGAGTAGTATTCTATTGTGTAAATGTACCAGTTCCTTTATCTGTTCTTCAGCTGAGAGACATCTAGGTTGTTTCCAGTTTCTGGATATTATGAATAAAGCGGCTATGAACATAGCTACCCTTTCTTTTTGTTGAGAAGACATAACATCTTTGCTTACTCTCTGAAACAGTCAATTAACCTAGTCACAGTGAACAGAACAGACAGGAGTCTTTCTTTCTGTCCACTTGTATTCATACACTGGTGAATCAGCTTCTTAGCTTCTTATAGTTGAAGAGGGGAAAGAGATTAAGCAGCTGCCCAAGGTCAGGCCAGTGATTATCTGAGGATGAGAAGAGGTTTCAGTTTTGCTGACTCTATTGAAAAGCTGGATTTCCCAGCTACTCACGCACTTGCCTGCGATGCCACCTTTATTATCTTAAAAACTATAATCACTTTAGCTCTCTGGGGGAAGTGAAAGGGAGAGGCAAATCATTGCCAGGTTGATACAGAATGTTCTTTTTTTTTCCCCTTCAGAACTGCATGTAAAGATTTGTAAGTCACTTGGGAAATGTATGCAGAGTCTTGGATGATAGCTTGCAAATATTTATGTAAGCAATTTGAGGCAGATTTACAGTGCAAGCCTGCCTTTTGCTACCTCTATACTACCAATTACATCTCTTTTGTTCAATTTGTCTTCAAGGATGCAGGGCTTTCTTATGCTTTCAAAGGCACTAATTGTTAAAATGATTAAAAACAATAGAAATAACGTATACTATAAAGGAAGACCTACTTCTAGATAAAGCCTTTCTACACCTTCTAATATTGTCACTCAGATTCTGGCCTCGAGAAATCCCTCTGTGACTTAAAATGACCTTTCTTCAGCTTGCGTAGTGGCACACCTTTAATCCCAGCACTTGGGGAGGCAGAGGCAGGCAGATCTCCATGAGTTCGTGGCCAGCCTGGTCTGCAAAGCGAGTCCAGGACAGGATAGCCAAGGCTACAGAGAGAAACCTTGTCTCGAAAACAAAACAAAACAAAACAAAAACAAACAAACAAAAAGTCCTCTCTTTACTTACCCCTGGTTTTTGTTTTAGAACAGGCAGTGCATGCAGCAGTTAAATGGCTCCATTTTTGTAGGTTCATAGTAATTCTGTCACTTACAGTGAGTGGTTCTCAGCTTGAGCTCCATGACATGATTTATCTTCATTTCCTCCAATTTGCAGAGGAGGCATTTGATTCTGTTTTAATGTATCCACTACAGATGTCCATGATACATTCTTTACTTAATGATACAGATCCCTCTAGGGATTACAGATCTCCGTGATACACTCTTTACTTAATGATATATATTCTTCTACATATACTCATTACAAATCTTCATGATATACTTTTTTAGTGTAAAATCAAATCTTTATAATAATATTTCTAGTATGAACTGGTATTTTCTTTTTTAAAATTTTATTTATTAATTTATTGATATTACATCTCAATTGTTATCCCATCCCTACTATCCTCCCATTCCTCCCTCCCTCCCGCTTTCACCCTATTCCCTTCCCCTATGACCGTGACTGAGGGGGACCTCCTTCCCCTGTATATGATCATAGGGTATAAAGTCTTTTCTTGGTAGCCTGCTATCATGATACACTCTTGATGATACTCATTTCTTTCCATTCACATGTTAACCTGCAGTTCAAGCCTCCCTCCTCCCCCATCTCACTGTTAGGTCATGACAGATGAAATTGATGAATTGCCAAACTCTTACTTTTCCCATTGGAGGAGCTCTGATTTGTGTCTCTTCTGTGATTTTTTTTTGAAATACTATGTTTTTTTTTTTAATTTTTTAAAGATTTACAAAGTTTAGTAATATTTTTAAAAATGTGGTTGAGGATGTTGCTCAGTTGTTTAATCTGTAAATGGCCCTCATTTAGATCCCTTGCATTGAAAACCAAAATGGGACATGAAGCAATTCTACAAATACTCTCCATAGCTGTACCACTTGGTGGTTCCTGACATCAATGTTTATCTCATTCTGAGGCCATTCTGAGCTGGTCAACTTTAGAGGCTTGTCTCTGTCAGCTCTCACAGGCCATTCCTGGCTCCGGTCCACAGTGACCCTCGTGTGGGTGTGGCTTACCCATGGATTGATACCTGCAACTTTAAGCAATTTTCTGTGAATTTCCAGCCAGATCTTTTAAGAACTGGGGGCAGTGAGTGTATGTTCACACACCTGGTGTTCCCCTGAGTCCTTTGGAAGGAGCAGAGGTGGGAAGGCAAAGAGCATCTCAAAAGGAGATCACTCACAAAGTGTGCAATGCAATCGAAAGAATGCAAGTAGCAGAATTACCAGTCAAGGAAGTCTGTTTCTTGGCCTACAGTTTTTTAAAAGTTTTATTCATTTTCCCATCTCAGCCTAAAGATTGAAGGTGATCCCAGGTGTGCAAGCTCCAAGTTAATTCTCTGTGTGGGTAGATAAAGCTTCTACTCAGTCTTTAAAAAATTCATGATATAGCCAGCAAGGGTCTGTACCCTCTGTTGGACTGACTGTCACTAAAGCCCACTTCTAATGTTCAGATGGGCAGGACCCCTGACTTTGTGTTAGCGAAGGGGGCTGCTTGAGATTGTTCCAAGCACACTGCAGACAGACTTTGCTAGCTTGCATGGTCAGTGTTGGCAGGCTCAGACCACCAGATATCTCTGCGGAAGTTCTTATAGGGCAGTTTTCCCCAGATGGGTTGCTTCATGAGCTTGCTGGACTAAGCTGGGAGCTGTCACCTCTGACATTATTTTCTTCTCTGTGGTAATCAGCCAGGCCCTCTGATTTGCAATAGTTACCTCATCCGTTGCTCTTTTTCTTTCTTTTACGTGAAGGAGCTCTGGGGATACTGGGAGTGTGACTATCTCTTCCAGGGTACAATGGACAAGGGGGGGACCTAACATTTTACCCAGTTAACACATTGGGACAAGCTCTTCCTTGCAACGCAGCCAGCTGGAGTTCAGAGGACCTGGCCGGCTGGTTGAGGTTGGTGAGCTGTGCATCAGGGTGGACGTCACTGAGAGGGCAAGATCAGGTGGTCTTGGGACTGCCTTGGCTCCATGAGGCACTGAGAATTGAAGCCAGTTGGGAGGCTGCATCATGTGCAAGAGTTCATCCTCTGGAAAAGCTAATTGGGGGTGCTTCCTTGGTTCTTCAGGCTTGACGATCTGTGAGGCTGTGTGAGTCTCACACCGGAATGATGCAGACCCCGTGAAGAGAAATATTCCATAACCAAGTGTTGATGGAGTTTCTATGTGCCTAGCCTCCTGTGGTGTGTAGGGCCCAAGAAGACAGGCTTCTCCCTCAAGCAGATGCCTGTTGCAAAGTGACTTTAGTGACTTAGGGCTCAGTATGTCCCTGTGCTCAGTCACCTCCTTTCACAGAAGGCGAGTGCCCATTTAGGTGAAACAACCTCAGCCAAACCCCAGGGTGGAGCTCAGTCAGATCCCAAAGCCACAGAGCTGTGAGACCACCACAAGTCTTCACACACTCATTCGCCGTTCATCCAGAAGTTAGTCGGTCTCAGTGTAAATTCCTAGTCTGTTTCACAGGAGACCAATCTACCTTTTCCTTGGAGACCAGTGCCATTTCAGTACTCCTTCATCAAATGCAGTCTCCTGCAGGTGACCCAGTGCACACAGGCTCTTTCTGCCTGTCTCCCAGGGGCCTTATCTGATCTACAAGTCCCAGGCCAGTCTCATCTTCATATACTTAGGGGCTCTGATTCTGAGTCTTACAGTCCCCTCAGCCACTGGAAGAGGGTGCTGGAATCCCAGCTGGGGTGCACATTTCTCAGTCCCAGTGACTTCAGGGCCCCAGAGCAGCAGCTGACCTAACGGGGGTCATGGTGCAGGAGATTTCACTGAGGGACTTTCAGGAATGTTGTGGGAATCTGTCTGAAATAAGCCAATGAGAGAAGAGGGGAGATGTCACTGTTGGACCAAAGCCAGGATAGCTCCCGAAAGGCTTTGATCCCCGGGCCAGTTTGTATGCTTTTATACCCTAAAACCACAAGGCAGGCTGGGCAAGCCAGCAAATTCCTACAGCAGCCTATGCAGCACTTTGCCGGTTGTTAGGGCAACAGTCCATTGTTTCAGTTCTTCTTCCAGGTCCTTCTGTTCCCGGCAGCAGGTGAAGCCAAGCTTAACAAACAGGCCGCACAAGCAGTGCTTTAACCAAATCACTAGATGCACCAATATCTAATAAATTGTCTTTTACACCTTATTCTACCACACACATACAAACCTGTGTTATGGAAACTTGGTAATAAGGTCTTCATTCAATTATATGCCATGAATTATCTTTCTATGACAAAAAAAAAAAAAAAAAAAAAAAATACAGACCCTTCAGCTGATAGGGTTCTGCTGTGCTGACATACATCCCATAACTTGTTTACGTTCATCTTTTTAAGTGCCAATGTGCTATACTAAAAATTTAGCCATAAATGTCCTTATTCTCCTCCCCACCCCCAGCTGAGGACCCAACTCAGCGTTTTGAGCAAGGCAAGCGACTCTATGATTGCATTAAATCTCCCAGTTTCACTTATTTTGGTAGTATCTTAACACTGTCTTTCAAACTTAATAAGTATATTTAGCTAATAAATATATTTTTGCTAATAAATATATTTAATATTTAATAAATATAACTCTAGGACTCTTATGAATGTCTCCAGCTATAACTAGCAAGTATTAGTATAAGCATATAGTCTTAGCGGTATAGCTATAGAACATTGTGGAAATAAGCCATTCCCGCCCTCTTTAGGTCTCATGCAAAATGAGTGAGACACCTTCTACTACTTTCTCCATGGTTCATCTGACTTCTTCTGAAGGTCAAGTTCCTTCCCCTCGCCATTCAAATGTCACTCATCCTGTAGTGGCTAAACGCATCAGCTTCTACAAGAGCGGAGACCCTCAGTTTGGCGGTGTGAGGGTGGTGGTCAACCCTCGTTCCTTTAAGACCTTTGATGCTCTACTGGACAATTTATCCAGGAAGGTACCCCTGCCGTTTGGGGTGAGGAATATCAGCACACCGCGTGGAAGGCACAGCATCACCAGGCTGGAGGAGCTGGAGGACGGCCAGTCTTACCTGTGCTCCCACAATAGGAAGGTGCTGCCTGTTGACCTGGACAAGGCCCGCAGGCGCCCTCGGCCCTGGCTCAGTAGCCGCTCTATAAGCACACACGTGCACCTCCGTTCCGCTGCTTCCACTGTGGCCAACACTGCTCTTGGAATGCTTGGTGCCCCAAGGAAGCTTGTGGTCTTCCGGAACGGTGACCCAAAGACTAGGCGTGTGGTCCTTCTTAGTCGGAGGGTCACTCAGAGCTTCGAGGCCTTTCTTCAGTACCTGACACAGGTCATGCAGTGTCCGGTGGCCAAGCTGTATGCAACAGATGGAAGAAAAGTGAGTGCTCTGGTGACACTATGTCATCTTCCGTGTGCGTGTGTGAGTGAATGCGTGTGTGTGCGCATGCGTGTGTGTGTGCGTGTGTGCGTGAGTGTGTGTAAACATGTGCTTATGCATCTGCACGTGCCTGTATAGATGTTCTTTTTCTTCCTGTCACAATCTGACAGGTCATTGGATTGGCAAGTATCTGCATTCTCCCCTTCTCTAATCCTTTAATACTGACCATGTTTTGCTAAAAAATACGATTTTTACAGTTTTTCTCGCAAGGGAGTGGCATTTTCCTATCTAGAAAAAGCCTTTTCCTAGTGTCCCTTTGACAGGTCTGGAGCTAAGAAATCACCTTCTAGACCTGCTTGCTATTCCACCAGGCCCTTTCCCAGTTCTCTCTGGATTGAGAGGCACATGGCTGTAATTAGATTTTGGCCGGAAATGCCACATAGTTTTTTAAAGATTCCTTTAGTTATGCCAGAAAACTTGCATGTCACCTTCTAGCTAGAATGCAGGCCCAATAGTGTGCCTGGTCTGGTTACACCCATCCTCCAACCGGCCTAGATTATTTTATGTCCATAATTAGCATCTGAAATATGCTTGGTTATTATTTCTTTCAATCTGGAGAGCCTGTCAAATTGGGCCATTCAAAGTTATAAACATACTGACTGGAGAGGACAGTACTTGTTCATGTGAGAACAGTGATTCTGATTTCTTCTAGGTTCCTAGTCTCCAGGCAGTGATACTGAGCTCTGGAGCTGTGGTGGCAGCCGGAAGGGAGCCATTTAAACCAGGAAATTATGACATCCAAAAGTACTTACTTCCTGCTAGGTTACCTGGGATCTCTCATCGCGTGCACCGGAAAGGAAAAGCTATGTTAGAAAAAAGAAAGAGTAAGTAACTTACAAATAGACTTTATTTTTAACTCTGAAACTTTTTTTTGGCATACCAATAAAGATTATATTTAAAGGACCAGGTTCATTCATCTCAAAAGACAAAATGTGTGATGATTAAAAGTATTCCAAAATGAAAACAGATAATCTGTAGATGGAAATAATCACAGAGGTTATCTGGTGAGTTTTTGAAAGACTTTCCCAAAATAATCAATGATATACATTTTTTTTAAAAAAGGATGAAGTATACTTTTTATTTTTTTATAAAACAAAATGTCAGGATTTCTTTCTTCAGAAAGAGTTTTATGGAATTGTATGTGACATCTCTGGTAGCTGTAGACTTTTGTCTGAATAGCATTCATAGCTGAGCACAACAAATCAATGGTTTATATAGTAAAAATTAATCTAGCTATATATGTCCTCCCCTCTGAAGGTATTCCTGTAAAATTATCAATTCTAAGAAACACTTTTTGATCAAAATAGAGTGGTTCATGCAGTCAGTTCACACTAATGACAATAACCTAAATTGTGACAAGTATAAGATTTGTTTAACAGTGCAGTATTATCCTTAGCAGGGAGGAGAAAGGGCTATTTTGAGGCCCAAAAGTGTGAGAATAACCCATTACTCATTGTGCTCATTATTTCCAAGGAAACGTAAGCTCTATGCCAGTGTGCTGATTGCTGTTTATATTTGAATTTGAATTTCCATTCTCTTTAGGCTTGGAATAATCTTTATTTTAAGAAATAGTAATCCCTGTTCTTATTGCTAGCATGGATTAAATAATTTACTGCTTTCACTTAATTATTTCAAATGTATACTCTTATTTGTCAATATACCCCTCTCCCCCCTTTTTTTTGAGACATGGTTTCTCTTTGTAGCCCTGGCTGTCCTAGACTGGCTTTGTAGACCAGGCTGGCCTCGAACTCATAGAGATCCATCTGCCTCTGCCTCTCGAGTGCTGGGATTAAAGGTGAACACCACCATGCCCAGCAATACATATCTTTAAAGTATTAACTACAAAACATATATTTTGCACATAGTACTCTTTTACATTGGTCATATTTTTGAAGTGTTTTTCTCTTTTTGTGTCTCTTATCAGCTGATTATTATGACTTTTGATAGAGTTTTGGGGCTGTGAGAGATTTGTTAAATTTACTTCAATGAGTCGAGAATGCGATATTTTTAATTATTAAAAATTATAAAAAATATTTTTTAGGTTTATCTCCAAAAACTTCAAAGGAAATTACTTTAGGGGATTTGTGCAAATCTATAAGGACTCCTAGGAGGAAATCTGTTACATTAAAAAGCATAACAGCCAAAGCTAATGACAGAATACTCACATTAAAAGGCATACTAGGCTATGTCTAACTCAGCTGCTTTTTATGTATATATTAAATGAACTGCACTGATTACACTAATACAAATTAAATATCTGATCAATCAGGTACTAAAGATGTTTCTGTTTTTATAAAGCTTCTAATGTCTCTTGTGTATCTCACATAGAACACCACCATACTCTGCTGTTTGCCTGTCTTACATAAATATATAGAACTTTATTAGATTCTAGTTTTAGTATTGGTAAACAAATAAAACAAAACTACACAGAAAACATTTTTATCTAATACAATCATTAGGAATTTATACTTTATATTTTTCTTATTAACATTCCCTTATAAAGTTGTTAAAAATTAAAATTCTGTGAATGTTTCCATTAAAGTATGGCTAGTTCACTTTTTAATAGTGGATTGAAAAATAAAAACAAAGTGCAATAAGATTTTCCCTAAACAAGCACTGACTATATACAGTTTAGAAACACATCTGCAACATTTTATTATAAAATACACAAAAAAGTATTTTGTACTAACTTTTTCTTTTCTTCTTTCTTTGCTGCTTCTTCTTTGGGACATTTACAACTTCTCTGCTTTCTGTGTTGTGTTTTGACATGGCATCTTTTACTCTTAAAATCTTGAAAGTGAGCACACATACGTCTTCAGTCGTAAGACCCCAGACTGATTCCCTGGCTTCGGAGAAAACATATGATTGCCACTCAGACTGTTCCATAGCCCCCGAGAATTACTTGACCTTAGAAAAACATGATTCTCACACTCTCTCAGCCTATCCTTCTGAAGATGGTGTTGAGAAGTCAGTTGTGTTTAATCAAGATGGTACTATGACAGTTGTGATGAAAGTTCGATTCAAGATAAAAGAAGAAGAAACTGTTAAGTGGACAACCACTGTCAACAGAGCTGGCCTTTCTAATAATGATGAAAAGAGTAGGATGAGCAGTCATCCAGGAAAAACAGATGATCCACCATCTAGTTTAAAGCTCGCAGCCTGCTCACTGTCCGAAGACATTGCAGACACCGCTCAGCAGGGCAATTGGACAGAGGAAGAAAATACTCAAATGACAGAGCAGCAGGTGGAAATGTGTAGTTCTGCTGGTTGGGAGAATGCATCTTTGGAGACAGACACTATTCAGGCAAGCCAGACACAGGTAAAACATTTTTATCGGCCCCCAACGCCTGGGCCAAGGAGGAGGAGACAAAAGAAATCTGTGATAGGGACTGTCACTGTAGTATCTGAAACAGAGGTTCAAGAAAAGCAGTTTTCTTATAGTGAGGAAAGAGAGGGTGGAGAAAAATCTGGGTACCACATGTTTACACATTCTTGCAGTAAAATGTCGTCAGTATCTAATAAGCTTGTTCAGATTAGTAGCAATGATGAGATGGAGTCAACGTTGGACAGAACAAAGGAAGGCGGAGTGCTCAAGTCAAATGCCATAAATGCCGGCACTGCTGTAGAAATCACAAGTCAGCAGGTCTTAAAGGTGTGCCATACCAACGGTTTACCAGCAACCATGTCAGAGAACTCAGTTGTGGAGGAAGGCACAGAGGACAGTGTGGTGTCAGACAGAGCTGGTATCAAGCACTTCAGGACATATGGTAACACCAACGATCGGTTTGGCTCTATTTCATCCGATACAACTCTTTCCTCAGGTAACAACTCTCAAAATGACAAACATATTTTGGATGTTTCTTCGGTAGGATCTTCTACTCTCACTGCACGAGTGGACAGACTTGTTAGTGAATTTGCTTATTGTGGCATCGGAGAACATCCACCAGAAAATGTAAAGCAGGCTTTATCCACTTTTGCCAGCAAAAAGAAGAAGAAATCTCAGCAGCAAATGACAAATTCCAAGAAGAAGAAAAAAGTGATTGACACCAAACGGGCCTCTAATAAAGCAGGGAAAATAAACAAAGCAGGAACAATTGCACAAGAAATACTGTTGCAAGACCCAGACTGTCCTCTTCAAGAAGGCCTTGATACAGGTGACATGGTCATTGAATCCAGTAATTTTTTCCCCAAAAATAATTTCAGAATTTCCAAGACTTTCCATAAAAGTAAATTAAGTACTTTTCAAAGTCCTAAGAGCCAAAAACTTTTAGCCAAAAGAAAACCCAGACCACTAAAGACTGTAAATATAGGAGGACTCAGAAAACAAGAAACTGGGCAAGGAGAGAAAGTACTTCTCCACAGGGAATCTAAGCTTTATAAAAGTAATTTGGAAAATCAAAGTTTACTTCACGTGTTTGATACCCTTGACGAAAACCAGAAAGCTTTGCACAGACCACAGTCCCAAATGGAGATATCAATTGGAAATCTGAGAGGAATGACCAAAAAGAGTTTAGTTCCAAAAGTTAATGATTTACACATAACTTTAAAAAACCAGAAAAAACAAAAAGGAGACAAATTGAAGTCCAGGGTTTTAGTGAGAGAAGAGCGCGTTACACCCATGGCAAATTCACTAGCTCCTGTGAAGAAACCTGGTTTTCCTGAGGGTATCCCCCATCATTCAGTTAAGAACTATGTACAGAGATGGTTGCATAGCATAAATCCATATCCAGATTTTGAGCATAGAAAGTCAGCTCCACTATGCCAAAACAAAAATAATGTGGAAAATTATAACAGTAATGGGTTTCCAGGAAATAATCTCCATACAACTTCTTCAAAAGAAAATAGTTTTGTTATGGAAAATAATAAGCCCAAAACTAAAAATGCCAATTGGATGGGCAGCAAGAATCAAGAGGTGAGTAAATCTCTTGTGACTAAAGATAATGGTGCACAGCTTAATCTTTGTGAGAGTCAGGATGGGTCTCTGAACGATCCTTATTTGGTTTCTTTGCATGACCATTATACTTTGTCACAAATCACCGTCAACGATCATAATACTAAAAGTAATTTATCTACTGAAACGTCAAAGCCAGAAGCGAGCCTTGTTTACCAAGAAGTAAACCTAGCTACACATGGGAACAGTATTGAGGCTGCCATTCAGGTAGATACAATGGGAGAAAATGCTCCAAAAGACTACTTCCCAGCCCTGTTGCTTCAGCACCTGGAAGCTTTGGTTTCTAATAATCAGAAAAATCAGAATGGAATTACTCAATCACCAGGTTCCTTAGCAGATGTTGCCTTCCCTTCTGCAATATGTAAATCATCCACTAATCTCCTTCTAGCTTGGCTTTTGGTACTAAACCTAAAGGGAAACATGAATGGCTTCTGTCCAAGTGATGCTCATAAGATTACCAGCAGATCTTCAGAAACAGTTGCATTGTTGGAAGTTCTGAAGCACGTTGCCATCACAGAGGAAGCTGATGACTTGAAGGCTGCTGTTGCCAACTTAGTGGAATCAACCAAAAATTGCAGTGGACCCAGTGAGAGAGAACAAAGCACAGTACCAGCAAATTATATGGCAACCAGCACTCAGAGTGCTGTCAAGAATAATGAAAATGAAAGTACACAGAAGACTATCTTGGATGAAGGCTCCTCTGTCAGGGAGGACTGTGGCCCTGAGTTCTGTGTTTCAGAAATGATTGGGAAGTCACATAACTCTCCATGTGAGGTGTGCACTGTGAATATGACTTGTCCTCCAAAAGGGATAGGTAACCTGAGTGATACCTCTGTCACTAGAAACAGTTGTACTATGAGTCAGCCCTCCACAAATGATGCTTCTTACCTTAGAAAGACCTGTTTACTTACAGATGATGTGTGTGCCCATAAGGCTTGTGCTCAGGAGAACAGTATCTATGAGGCACCTTACCCAAGTGATGAGACTAACATTCCCATCAGAGACTGCAATACAATTGACTCTGTGAATTCAAAAGAAAACAAATGCATTGATGATTTAGAATTAACTGAAAATCTCAAAGGAGTTGATGAAGTTCTAAAAGATCTAAATATTTTGGCAGACCCTATGTATAAAACTGACTGTAATATGTCAGCATCATCTCAAAATGTTAGTAACTTAAGCTCCCATGGTCTTTTTCTAAGTAAAATGGATCCAGAATTTGATAAGGACTATAGTCCCCTAGGAGAATCTAATAACTGCTCACTTAAGAAAGTTGTGACTAAAAAGAAACATCTACCATTTGATAAGGAAGAATCAAGGACTTCTGAAGAGCCAGGATCGATAACCAATAGCATGACATCGGGTGAAAGAAATAACATTTCAGAATTAGAATCTTTTGAAGAATTAGAAAGCCAAGACACAGATATCTTTGATATAAAGGACACTGCTGAAGAAAAAGCTGAGGAATCAATGGAAAAAGAGGTAGAAGCTACTTTGGAATTGATGAACATATCAGGTAGGAATATTAAAGAAGAGGAGAGAAGTACTATGACAACTGGTAGTGGGCAGGTGACACCACCATCTTTAGTTTTTTGTTACGATTCTAATAAAAACACTGAAAAGGAGATCAGTGTAGGAGAAACTAAGATGAGAGTTAAAATGATGGTACAAAGCATGGAAAATGTAAGTCATACAGAGTCCTCACTTAATTTAAAAAAACATAATAGAAACCCAGTAGCTTCAGACTGGTCAGGTTATAGAACAGACAGCGAGAATGGACACCCTTGTACGGCGTCCAGTGATGATCACTATGACAGTGATGACACAGCCCAAGAGAAAGAATACAACAGAGGATTTGTCAAAAGGGCAATAGAAAAGCTTTATGGCAAGGCAGAGATCATCAAATCACCGTTTTTCCATGGGGCTATACACAAATCTCAAGTTTGTCCTTATAATCCTGTGGAAGATCAGGGTGCTAAAAAATCAAGCCTTTATGGTTCTGAATGCCAGTCAATGGTCTCTTCTGAACAGGTATCTAGACGTTCACACATGTTGCAGGAATTCCAGGAGAAAAGACAAGGTGAAGTTGACGTTAGTAGTACAGGAGATGGGTTTGCAGGCAACAGCATAGAAAAGGCTACAAAACCAACTGAACATGACAGGGTCTTTGCAGAAAAAGAGAGGGGGAAACTGGTTGACAATGGCAAATGGCTCCTCCGAGAAAATCATTTGTGGAGGGTGTCATCTGACAACCCTGGCATGTATGGCAATGCAGACACGACATCAGTGGATACTCTAACTGATAAGAACAGCAGTGAGGTGCCATATTCACATTTTGGAGATTTGGCTCCTGGTCCAACAATGGCTGAATTGTCCTCTTCAGAACTGGAGGAAATGACTCAACCCCTTGAAATGAAATGCAACTATTTTAACTTTCCTCACGGCAGTGACTCTGAACCCTTTTGTGACGACTTCCTAGATATTCAGAATAAAACCTGTTCTAAAGAGAGAATACCCAAGCATCACACAGAGGAGAAGGATAATTATCCATCTGAAAGCACACGCCCATCTGCTACTCAAGCCTTTGCTCCTGCTGGTAATAAAGTCCACCCTGTCTGTGATAATGTTATTAAAAGTCAACCATTACCCAGAAGTAATGTAACCCATGGTGCACTTCAGGAAGGCGACTCTTTGGATAAACTTTATGCTCTTTGTGGTCAACATTGTCCAATACTAACTGTTATTGTTCAACCTGTAAATGAGGAAGACCGAGGATTTGCTTATAGAAAAGATTCTGATATTGAAAATTCTTTGGGTTTTCAGTTATGGATGAAAATATATCCATTTCTGCTACAGTCAAACAAAAACATGTTCAGCAGTGGGAACAATAAAGTGAGTGTTGGCAAAGAATTTATTGATAATGGCATTGGTGATTTGTTTAATGAACTCTATTTTAAAAACAGGATTGTCCTGGTGGATGAAAAAATGAAACACAAACATGCCAACTCTTTGGAGGAAGATATTAATTTGAAAAAATTCCAATTATTTTTTAAAAAAAGACTTTCAGATTGTTTGCAGACATCATTGCTAGTTGTAGGGAATATGAATTCTAATACACTAAAGCCCAGCAACTGGACAAATAACTTCAAATTTGTTGATGAAAATAATAACTTAATTAACAGATTTCAGAACTCAAGAGAAAATTCCAACCGAGCAGTAAGAGAAAATACCAGTTGTCAGTTTCCCTTTGGACTATGTGGTCTAGTTTACTTCTTAGATACTTGTCAAGTTGAGAAATCCTTAAATATCAAAACCAGAAATGAATTAGAAATATATTATATTTTAGATGGTGAAATTCTTTTCATATGGGAAGAAGAAAATGAACTGAATGTAATAGATATTGAAAGCAATAATGAGCAAGATGACTCATAGCTTCAGTATTAGCACACCCCTTACCTGTCAATATATTTTTTCCCACAAAAAGGTGCAGTACAAGGGATAGCATTTAGGGTAGATTCTCTCTAAGAACTTCTTATTCTTTCAAAATGAGAATACCCTGGAAACCTACTCTTAGATAAATGTGGTTTGGCTTTTATTGCTTTGTTCCTCATTTTCTCAGTAAGTAATGTTGTTTTGTTGTTGTTTTTAGTAATTAAAGTTTTATGTGGTTTCATTTTAAATGTTTTATCAGTGACTTTTTTGATCAGGATATCAGAAATATGGCCAGGACAAGCAATATGTCTTTTCAATTATATATATATATATATCGAATATATTAGTGAATAAATGTAACATTAAATCACTTCATTCATTAATGTAAATGATGGTTGAATAAAAAGCATAACTGCAACCTCTCCATACAATCTGCCAGTTTTTGTTCCAGAGATTTGGCTCCAGTCTCCTCAGAATATTCACTGAAGTTCCTAAGTAGGACAGTAGTCACCATTTTCTCATTAAAAAAAAAAAAAAAAAGCACATCACTACTAAGTTGTCTCTCTAGTACTTTTTCTAGTAATTGTAATCTTTAAATTAAAGGTTTAAGCTTATTTTTTAAAATGTACACATTTGAATTAAAACATGTCTTCCTTTTCCCTACTCCAATCCCTTCAGTGTCTCTCCTTCCAACATCTCCCATGTCTTCCCACTCTCAGATTGATAGCCTCTTTGATTATTAGGGTTACATGTGTATGAGCAAACATATAAGTATATAACCCGCTGATTCCATTTTTGTTGTTTGTTGTGTATGTAGGTTCAGGGCTGGCCATGTTGTACTACATAATCAATTAGGAGGCTCATTGCTGAAAAAGGCTAATTTCTTCATTTCTCAGCACTCATTATTTGCCCATAGTTCTTTATTTAGGGGCCAGACAGACCCCATAAGATGTCACTCTTCTGTGTTAACATTGTCTATTGATATTGCATTATCAGGTTTTGGTTATGCAGCTATTTCTAAGAGAGGTAGTCTCACAGAAGATGTCCTAGTATTCTAACTCTTACACTCTGTCTGTCTGTCTATCTATCTATCTATCTATCTATCTATCTATCCATCTATCTATCTCTATCATCTGTCATCCATCCATCTCTCTATCTATCTATAACTGGAGCTAGAAACTGCAGATTGAGAGAACATGTGGTGTTTGTCTTTCCATGTCTGGGATACCTTATATAAAATAATATTTTCTAGGTCCACCCATTTACCTGAAAATTTCACCATTTAAATTTTCTTTTTTTAAAATTTTTTATTGATTTATTCTTGTTACATCTCAATGGTTATCCCATCCCTTGTATCCTCCCATTCTTCCCTCCCTCCCATTTTCCCCTTATTCCTCTCCCCTATGACTGTTCCTGAGGGGGACTTCCTCCCCCTGTATATGCTCATAGGGTATCAAGTCTCTTCTTGGTAACCTGCTGTCCTTCCTCTGAGTGCCACCAGGTCTCCCCGTCCAGGGGACATGGTCAAATGTGAGGCACCAAAGTTCGTGTGAAAGTCATACCCGACTCTCCACTCAACTGTGGAGAATGTTCTGTCCATTGGCTAGATCTGGGTAGGGGTTTAAAGTGTACCGCCTGTATTGTCCTTGGCTGGTGCCTTAGTTTGAGTGGGACCCCTGGGCCCAAATCTGCCTATCTAAATTTTCTTTACAGCTAAATTGTATTCATATATGTATATATAAATATAAAACGATTCTTTGAGTTTTTATCAAATAACTTTGATGTTCCTTGTTCCTTGTTCTGAGTTGAGCTTTTTCCAATTCCCAGTTGGAGCCTCCTTCTCATTTCTCTGTGTCTCTCTAAATATAATGTACATTCTCCTCTTTCTCTCTCAAGCTTCCCCCATCCCTGTGATCCCTTACACTTTCCTGGTCTATGTGTTCACTCTGTTCTGCATGCTCACATCTGAAGATTTGGAGTTAGGAACTGCAGATGAGAAAGAACATGTGGCGTTTGTCTTTCTGGGTCTGGTGTAACTCACTCAATATGATCTATTTTACCTTCAAATTTCATGCTTTCACTTTTCTTTACAAATGAAGTGTATTTCATTGTGCATAAGTACTACACTTTCATTTTCCATTCGTCTTTTGAAGGACACCTAGCTTGTTTTCATTTCCTAGCCATTGTGACTAGGGCAATACTGAACATGGATGAGCAAATATCAGGGGAGCAGGTTGTCTAGGCTTTGGGGCATATGCCAAGGAGTGGTATGTCTGTGTCACATAATAAATTTATTTTTAATATTTTGAGGATGTTTCATACTGGTTTTCAGAGTGGCTGCAAACATTTGCATTCTCTCCAACAGTGAATGAGGCTTCTCCTTTGCCCACAACCTTTTTATCATTCGTTGTCTGTTGTTATGTTGGTACTAGCCATTCTGACTAAGGTCGTATGACATCTCAAAGTTGTTTTAATTTTCATTCCCTTAATTGCTAAGGATGATGAACACTTTAAAAGGCATTTCTTAGCCAACTTTTTTCTTTTACTGAGAACTTTTTGTTTTAGATCACTAGCCCATTTTTTCATTGGGTTATCTTTATCTTGACTCCTTGTTTTTGAGGTTTTTTTTTTGGTATATTTTGGATATTAATCCTCAGATATGTAGCTGATAAGAATTTTTTCCATTCTGTGTGTTTTTCCATCACTTATTTGATTGTTTCTTTAGCTGAACAGATGTATTTTAGTGTTATGAGGTCCCAGTTGCCAATTTTTGGCTTTATTTCCTTGGCAAACAAAGTCTTGTTCAGAAAGTCCTTTTCCTATACCTATATTTTATAGGGCTTTTTGTTTGTTTTGTTTGGTTTTTTTTGCTGTTTTTGTTTTGTTTTGTTTTTGTCTCCCCTAGTTTGGCAGCTTTAGCATTTTTAGTTTTAAATTTAAGTATTTGATCCTCTTGGAGTTTTTTCCCTTTTTTTTTTTCTTTTTTGCCATCCAGTTTTCCTATTGTTATTGTTGAAGATGCTCTGTTGTAATTTGGGTTGCCATGGACCATTTCAGTCGGATATAGGTCGATGGGAATGGGAGTTCTTCGAAGCGTCAGTGGGCAAAGATAGGCGAATGACAAACAGACAAACCCAGAGATAATTTTTGAATCTGAGTATATTTGGCAGGCAAACAAGCTAGATTTTTATAGACATTTTTTGAAACAGGAGTGTTTTTTGTGGTTACATTTTTTTCATACAATTCAAAATACAGGATGCAGAGTAATAATGTTGTCTTCAATCTTGAATCATCATTCTTAAGTCATTAGCTTGGTACCAGTATGCGTGTGCCCTCTTTATCAGAGGTCAATGTTCTCTCATTATGCCAAACATCTGTGTGTCAAGACAGTTCTTTCCTTAGCTCTTCTCGTCACTATCTGAATCTTTCTTAAACACTTTATTTGTAAGTCATAATATAAACTATGATTAATCCTTAGCCATGTTTTTTATTAACAAGTGGAATGGAACTTGGTGATAATATTGCCTGAATGACCCTTGGCTGCAGTCCCAAGTTAGGGCATCTCCTAGCAACACAGTTACACTTGAAAAGTTCTGATAAGAAAGTAAAAACAGAATGTTCCAAAACAAATTAATAAGAAAACAGGGAGGGGGGCTGCAATCAGTTACTCCTGGCAGGAACATCAGACCCATTCCAGGAGGCTCTCCCTGAGTAGGAGTCATGGCCTCCGGTTGTGCAGTATCATTTGTCACAAGACTCCACTGGAGGGGTCCTGACATTGGGTGAATAAAAAAATCATTAATTTCTTTCTGATTTCCACTCTAATAAAGCACAGGTCTTTAAAGTATCCTCTCACAATATTCTGACTTCGGTGTCTTGTAACATTTCCTTGTTCATTTCTGACTCTGTTAATATGGGTCATCTGTTCCTTTCTTTTCAGTAATTAGGTGAAGGATCTGTCAATCTTGTTTATTGTCTCAAGGAAAATGCTGTTGGATTATTTATTTATTTATTAGATATTCTTTGGATTATTGGTTTCTATTTCATTAAGTCATACTTTTTTAAAATTGTTTTTTTTTTCATCTACTGGTTTGGGGTTTGGCTTCTTCTTGTTTTTTCAAAGTTTTGAGTAGGGTTAATAAGTAATTTATTTGTGCTCTTTCTAATTTTTAAATGTAGGCATGGAGGCCTATAAACTTCCCTCTTAAGACTGCCTTTACTGTGTCTCAGAAGTTTTATCATGTTGTGTTTTCGTCTTTATTTAGTTTCAGAGATATTTTGATTTCTTTGTTGAGTTCTTTGACCATTCCTCGTTGGTAATGGATTGTTTAGTTTCTAGGAGTTTATACTCATATGAGGGTTCTGTTTGCTCTTCTATTGTATAATGTCAGATAGGATATATAAAATTATTGTAGTTTTTCTGGTTTTGTTAATGCTTTTTTTTGTATGCCAGCATGTGGTCTATGTTAGAGAACTTTCCTGTTCTGCTGAGTAGAATTCTATGCTCTCGTTCAGCTCTCTCTCTTCAGTTGCATTCAGTATCTATTCATCTGCCCTTTTGAATGAGAATTAAGCATCCTCCCTAGGATCCTCCTTGTTAATTAGCTTCTTTAGGTCTGTGGATTGTAGTGTGGTTATCCTGTATTATATGGCTAATATTTGCTTATAAATGAGTGTATATGATGCGCGTCTTTCTGTTTCAGTTACCTCATTCAGGATGATCTTTCTCAGATCTATTCATTTGCCTGAAAATTTAATGATGTCCTTGTTTTTGATAGCTGAATAATATTCCATTGTATAGATGTACCACAGTTTCTTTATCTATTCTTTGGTTGAGAGATACCTAGGTTGCTTCCAGATTCTGGCTACTACAAAGAAAGCTATCATGAACATAGATGAATAATGTCCCTATTGTATGGTAGAGCATCTTTTTGGTGTACTCCGAGGAGTGGTATAGCTAGGTCTTGAGGTAGGGATGTTCCTAACTTTCTGAGAAAGAGCCAGATTGATTTCCAAAGTGGTTGTACAAGCTTGCACTCCCACTGGCAGTGGAGGAGTGTTCTCCTTTCTCCACCTCCTCACCAGCCAGAAAAGTGGCTCTTGAACAGGCTTGGAGAGAAATACAATCTTAAAAATTTGCAAACTGTCAAGGGAAATAAACACTCTGTGAAGGAAAATTAAAGGAGTTGTAATGATTTAACCTGGAGTAGGAGCTTGAACTTCTCTTCAAGTTGAAAGAGAATGGCTATAAAGATATTAACAATTTTGTATGTTTACCTGTTTAATGGAAACACTTAATTACATATAAATAAAAACTTACTATGTAGATACATAAATACACTTTTCTTTTTTGGGTTTTTGAGACAGGGTCTCTCTGTGTTAGCCTTGCCTATCCTGGACTCGCTTTGTAGACCAGGCTGGCCTCGAACCCACAGCGATCCACCTGCCTATAAATACACTTGAGTATGTAAAACATTTAAAAAAATAATTATAGTATATTGCCTGTGTTTCAATTGGGAAACCCTTTAAAGACTCCTTATACCCACTGATATTACAGAAATAAATTTTATAAAACTTAGAAATCTGTTGTCTAAAAGTGACTGAAAAATAGAGTGAATAATATGCTGGGAGCAACACAAGGTTCTGTTAAAATAATCTGTTTAGCACTGAACATAAATGATAACTTTGTTTTTTTCTCTTTAGCATAAATCATAAATTCATAAAAATTGAAAGATTTCTACTTCAGTTGAAAGCCCCCTCTGTATTAACGCAATGCCCTCTGCTAGTTGAAGTGTAGAAGCCATAGTGTTATATGAGACTCTTTGGGGAGCACTGAGAAATTGTGATGGAAAGATTTAAGTTTTGGAGAAATAAGAATTAACATTAGTTTTGTGCGTGTTGTATACCAAGGATTATGGTAGAATTATGGGTTTATTTTATGCTATCCTCATTAAATGTAATATTTATGTGTATTAGCCTGGTCCCACTATACCTATATTATTGCATATATCAGAACTTGGAAGTGAGAATTTTTCAATATATTGTAACTTTGAAATGAGAAGGTGAATTAATTCTCATTTGTATAACAGTTACTATATCAGGATTTGAACCTGATCTTTTGTGCTTGCAAATCAATGTTTTGTTCCCCTTATATTTAGTTTTCTTCACTCAAGGAAGCAAGAGTAAAATGTTGAAATACATTAACAGTCAGGGAAATTTATATGCACACATATTTAGGCACATGTCTGAGTTAGGGGAAGTGGCATAAGAACTAAAGTTTGGAAATAGATGCATAGTATTTTGGAAATAATGCCAGACCAATGTCCTTAGCACAATTTCCATCCTACTGCCCTCGGTGGCTACTACCACACCAGCACCCCTGTGCCTACTTCCACAACAATGTCCTTAGTGTCTTATATGATGTCCTCAGTGGCCCCAGTAATACAGGAAAATGAAACTGAAGACACAATGCTGAGTTGTTACTAGGTGACATATAATGTACTTCTGAATTCAAAATAAACATGTACATATGTTGATTTCTGAGGTCTGTGGCAACACTGATTAATATTCATGTTTGTGTTCCATACTAACACATTAGTGGGATATGTATCTAGTATATTATGTATGGATGACAAATGCCGCTGATTGCATTTTTGCTTATTATTAGATTCATATTTTATCAATAAATAGTAAAGGGCAGCAGTAATTCTCATATTTTACAAAGCAATATTTCAACAATTTTAAGAGTATCTAATTTATATTTGGTCTTAAACATTTAAAGGTGTATATGTGTAGAGATGGCTCATCAGTTAAAAGCACTGTCTGCTCTTCCAGAGATCCTGAGTTCAATTCCCAGCAACCACATGTGGTGGCTCTCGACTACCTATAAATGTGATCTGATGCCCTCTTCTGGCATGCAGGTGTACATGCAGATAGAGCACTCATATACATAAAATAAATAAATCAAAAAAAAAATTTAAAGAGTGTTTTAATGTTCACAAGACTTAACACTAAAGCAAATATCTTTTTTTTTCTTTTTTTCTTTTTTCCAAAGCAAATATCTTATAAGTTCAGGCCATCCTGAGCTACAGTGTGAGGCCCCATTAGAAAAATCTTGCAACACCATGAAATTTAAAACACTAAGAAAAACTTTAAATGAAATCCGTGATGATACAGTTCTCATTTTTAATTTTGAGGTGAAGTGCCCTGAGTGCCCAGAGAAGGGAGTCTAGCATCTTGCATCCAGGAAGCCCATATGTATTTAAATGTATGATGGAACACATCTTGATAAACAGCTTGCAGATGACCAGAAACTGTCTCAGAATGTGGTGGTGGAATTATGCCTTTGACCACCAGGTGGCAGTTGTGCAATGTGTTATCAGAAGCTTAGGCCCCTGGAGAAGATTCCTGTATTATGGAGGGAGAATGCTGTGAATGCAGAGGTGGGTGGGAACTGTGTAGATATTTCCCCAAGTATTAGTCTTGGAGAGCACAGAACTTTTCAGAATGAAAGGAAATTCTCTTTCAGTAAACAGAGCTGCTGTTCCAGTGTAAAGGATTACTAAAGTAAGTTGCCACTATGAGTTGTCAGCCATCCCAAGGAAAACAATTGTGGAGTATGCAGGGCATTAAAGTCTTAGCCCATGTTGAAGATAAGTAACAAGCTGTTCTTTCGATGGGCAGGACTAAGGTTTACAAGACACATTCAGATTGTTCCCTTCCACTTCTCAATCCAATAACCCATTTTCAAGATTTCCACAATTCTTGAAGCCACAGTCTATATTTATGGCAATTGTTGATAAACTGGGCCAATATTGTAAATTCTTCTGAGGAGCCACCTTATAAGTTCATAATAAGCTCATTTTATTTTTTTTTAAATTTTAGAAGTTTTACAAAAAACCCAGTGTTTAATTTTCTTTTTATATTATTTCCAAAAGTTGTAGGCCTTCCAGTTGAGAAGCATTTAGCTCTGCTGGCCGCTAAGATATTTAAGAGGAATATGATCAACACAACTAACATCGCTTTAAAAAATTTACATAATATTTTTATTGATTATTTGGGGACTTTTACATCATGATCCCAATCACACTCACTTCCCAGTCCTCACAGGTCCAGCCCCAACCCTTGTGACGTACCCATCCCCCCAGCAAAATAAGGACTAGAAAACAGAAAAAATGTCTACTGTGTATTGCCTGTATACTCAATGGAACATGGTCAAGCTTCCAGTGGCCAGCCCCTTATGGAATCCAAGTCCTTTCCCACCCACAACCCAGCCAGAATCCATTAATTGTTGAGAGCTGCACTCCAGCATCTTTGTCACAATTTTTTCTCTTTTTTAAAAAATTAATTTATTTAGATTGCAACTCAATTGTTATCCCATCACTTATATCTTCCTGTTCCTCTCTCCCTCCCACTTTTATCCTATTCCCTTCCCCTAGGTCTAAGACAGAAGGGGACCTCCTCCCCAACTATATGGTCATAACCTATCAAGTCTCATCTTGGTAGCCTGCTTATTCTTTCTTTGAGTGCCATCAGGCATCCCCACCAAGAGGAGGTAGTCAAATATGTGGCACCAGAGTTCATGTTTAAGTCAGTCCTTGCTCTCTTCATAACTGTGGACCTGTGCATTGGGTAGATCAAAGTAGGGGTTTGATGTTTACTACTTGTATTGTCCTTGGATAGTGTAATAGCTTGAGCAGACCCCATTTTTAAGAGTTCTCTTCAATGGCTTTCTTCTATCTAGGCTGTTAATTATTTTTGAGGGGTATGAGGGGTTGGAGTAGAGGTTATCACAGAAGCCTTATACACTCCTGTTTCTCAACTAAGAGTCTGCAGCTATTGATATCACTGCAAAAGGAGCTTCCTTGTCCTTACCGTCAGATGAAGCATAGATAAGAACATCCTCCTGGTCTCCTGTATCAGCGCATGCCACAGACCTTTACATGGTCTCCAGTGGCATTACAGACAAAGGATATCAACACAGCCCTCTGCCACAGCACAGGTCAAGGACATCATCATGGGTCTCAGTGGCAACACAGAGCATGGACATTAACATGGCTTCAGTCCATGGCACTGACCACAGACATCTGACGTCCACGTGGCCTTCGGTGGTAACATGGGCCATGAACATCCACATAGCCCCCAGCTGCTGTAGGATCATAGACATCCATATGAATCTCTGGCCTCAATAAGGCCTGGGGTAGCATACTATGGATAACAGCCTAGCCTCCAGGGGCAGCATAGACCATAAAGGTCTTTCAAGGAGGTCCAACCCCGAAAATGAACCATTCTTCCTCTCATTGCTCAGAACCAGGATGATTGTGTGACCGGGTAGCATGTCTGGGTGCTGAGTCCGTGGAAGCTCCAGGCAGCTGTGTAACCAGGATGTTGGCCCTACTAAGCAAGAACATATTCCCCACCCACTGTAGCCTTCTCTCACACCTATCACTGGTGTTGCTGCTAGGGCATCTATAGTTCTTCCTCTCCTCGCTGTACACTCACCGCTCTGTTTCTCCATCTTTCCCACCTCTCCATTGCATATTCATTTGTCATCATAGTCGAATTGGAAATTGCAGTGTGTCACATAGTATATTCTTTTGCTCAGACTGATTTCTATACAAATATTCATTGCAATGAGTCATTGTTGTGGTTCAAGTCCTTTGTTTTTGTCTTTGTTTTTGTTTTTCTGTGTAACTGAGGTTGTCTTTGAACTTGGGGAGCTCTTCCAGCATCTGCCTCCTCAGTGCTGGAATTACAGGCATGTGCTACCATGCTTGGCTCTATTTAGGATAGCTGTTTGTTTGTTTATGATAATAGATATAAAATCCAGAAGCCTACACTTGTTAAGGAAGACTGGACCACAGAACTCCCTCCCTCCTACCACTGTTTGGAGATACTGTCTCCCTACATTGCCCAGGCTAGCTCTAGACTCCTGCTGAACTCCTGAGATGAAGCGATCTTCTTGCCTTAACCTCCCAAGTGATTACTACAGGGATACACATCACACCTGGGTGTTTTTCATTCATTTTATCACTACTTCTGTTATTTATTTGTCAAGGGAAGACATTAGGAAGAAAGAGTATGTGTGCATAGATCTGAAAACCATCAGAAAGTGAAGTCTCAAGCCAGTGTAGGGAGGATTGTCTTTAATTCTAGCACTTGGGAGGCAGAGGCAGGTAGATCTCTGAGTTTGAGGCCAGCCTGGCCTATAATAAGCCCTAAGCTAGCCAAGGTTATGCAGTAGTCCATGTTCTGCCTCAGATCCTAGGTGGGCACCTGTTTCATCTCAAGAAAGCTTAACACCACTTTAAAATTTTAAAAAACTTATTATAATATATTAGGATTACATCCCAATTGTTATCCCTGCGCTTGTCTGTTAAAGCTGACTAACATTTTGAGACTTACATGGTACGAAATGTTTCAGGTTTTTTACATAATATTGTCCTTACAATATAGTCTTGATGTTAAGAGTATCTTCAGTGTGTCCAGATGGACACTGAAGCTTACAGAGCTAGAGAAGGAAAAAATACTTTCAGATTATTTCATCTCTGCACCCTGTGCTTAGAAGTAATATTGAACTCTGTAGTGTGGCCCTCCAAATTTTCATCTAACCTGAAAAATGTAGTTACTTAAAACAACAGCAATAACAACAACATTCATTTGCATTTATCTCATGCTGAACTTATTCCCAGGTCACAAGTCTTTGTTTCTTTTGTTTCTTCTGGGATATCTTTTTTTTTTCCTGTTCAACTACTTTCATGGCGTTGGAACAATGTTTCCCTTTTCAGTGAGGATCATCTCAGTGTGGCAGAGAGCTTGTGTACAGCCTACCATGGCCATGAACTCTCTAAGTTCAATGCCGCATCTTAGATGCTTTGTTCACCCACATATTTCTTTTTTTTAAATTTATTTTCTTTTAGTTTATTCTTTAGTCATCAAAGAAATGCAAATCAAAACGACTCTGAGATTCCATCTTACACCCATCAGAACGGCTAAGATCAAAATCTCAAGTGACACCACCTGCTGGTAGGATGTGGAGAAAGGGGAACATTCCTTCATTGCTGGTGGGAATGCAAACTTGTATAATCACTTTGGATATCTATCTGATGCTATCTCAGAAAATTGGGAATAGAGCTTCCTCAAGACCCAGCTATTCCACTCCTTGGAATATACCCAGAAGATGCTCCAGCACACAACAAGGACATATGCTCAACCATGTTCATAATAGCCAGAACATGGAAACAGCCTAAATGTCCCTCAGTAGAAGAATGGATAAAGAAACTGTGGTACATTTACACTATGGAATACTACTCAGCTATTAAAAACAAAGAAATCCCAAAATTTGTGAACAAATGGATTGAACTAGAAATGATCATAATGAGTGAGTTAACTCAGAAGCAGAAAGACTCAAGTGGTAAATAATCACTTATAACTGGATACTAGCCCAAGGGACAGGTCCCATGAAAGTCTTCACTTGCCTGGAAATGGGGATAGATGTGAGGACATCCTATTGGGAATTGAGGTGAGAGAAATGTTGGAGAGTGGGGAAACAGAAGGATCCAGAGAGTCCTAGAAACCTTCAAGAAGAACATTATGACAGGCAGTTCTGGGCCCTGGGGTTCTGCTCAAACTACTGTACCAACCAAGGACAATACGTGCAGTAAACACCGAATGCCCAATCAGATCTATCCAATGGACAGGACATTCTCCGCAGTTGAGTGCAGAGCGGGGACTGACTATGACATGAACTCTAATGCCCCATATTTGACCACCTCCTCTTGGTGGAGAGGCCTGGTGTCACTCAGAGGAAGGATAAGCAGGCTGCCAAGATGAGACTTGATAGCCTATGAGCATATAGTGGGAGAGGAGGTCCCCCTCAGTCACAGACATAGGGGAGGGGAATAAGGTGAAAGTGGGAGGGAGGGAGGAATGGGAGGATATAAGGGATGGGTTAACCATTGAGAAGTAATCTTAATAAATTAAATAATAAAAGAAGAAGAAGCAGAAGGAGGAGGAGGAGGACGACAACAACAACAACAACAACAACATCAACACAAGTCTGCATTCCCATCAGCAATGGAAGAGTGTTCCCCTTGCAGCATGAACTATCTATGTAAGATGAAATCACAAATTAATTTTGATTTGCATTTCTTTAAGTGTTCCTCAGTGATGTGCAATTCCTCTATTGAGAATTCCCTGATTAGATCTATACACCATTTAAAAATTGGATTATTTGATTTTTGATACCTGTGTTCTTGAGTTCTTTATGCATTTTGGGTCTTAGTTCTCTATCTGATGTGGAATTCCTGAAAACCTATTCCCGTTCTGTAGGCTGCTGCTTTGTCTGATTGACAGTGATTTTTGCCTTATAGAAGTTTTTCAGTTTTACAAGGTCACATTTATTAATTGTCAATCTTAGTGCCTGTGCTATCAGTGTTCTTTTTAGGAAATTGCATCCAGTGCCTATAAGAATATTCCATACTTTCTCTCCTAACGTGTTGAGTATATCTGGTTTTATGTTGAGGTCTTTGATCCACTTGGACTTGTGTTTTGTGCAGGGTGATAAGTATTGGTCTATTCACATGCTTCTACATGAAGATATCCAGTTTGACCAGCACTATTTGTTGAAGAGGCTGTATTTTTTCTATTGTGTATGACTGGCTTCTTTATTAAAATGCAGGTATCCATAGGTGTATGGGCTTTTGTCTGGGTACTCAGTTTGATTTCATTGATCAGTGTGTCTCTTTTTATCCCAATACTATATGGTTTTTATTACTATAGCTTTGTAGTACAATTTGAAGTACTTTGTAGTACAATCTGGTGATACCTCCAGAAATTCTTTTGTTTCTCAGGGTTATTCTAGCTATCCTGAGTTCTTTATTTTTTCATATGATGTGGAGAATTATTCTTTCAAGTTCTGTAAAGAGATGTGTTGGATGATAGAGACAGCTTTGAATATGTAGATTGCTTTTGGTAGAATAGCTATTTGTACTATGTTAATTCTACTAATACATGCACATGGGAGATCTTTCTATCACCTTATCTCTTCTTCAAACACATCAAGTTTTTGTCATACAAGTCTTTCATTTGCTTTGTTAGAGTTACCCTAAGATATTTTATATTACTCGAGGCTATTGTGAAAGGTGTTGTTTCCCTGATTTCTTTCTCAGTTTGTTTCTCATTTGTATATATGAAAGTTACTGATTTTCTTGAGTTAATCTTATATCCAGCTACTTCACTAAAGTATATCAGCTGTGGGTGTTCCCTGGTGAAAGCTTTAAGGTTACTTATGTATAATATATAATCTGGAAATAACAATACTTTTACTTTTTTCGTTACAATTTTTATCTACCTGATCTCCTTCAGTTATCGTATTGATCTGGATAAAATGCCAAGAACTATATTGAATAGATCTGGAAAGAGTGGACAGCATTGTCTTGTTCTGTATTTTAGTGGAATTGCTTTGAGTTTCTTTCCATTTAAATTGGTATTGGCTATAGGCTTGTTGGAAATTTCCATTGTTATGTTTTGGTATTTTTCTTGTATCTACACTCTTTCCAGGACTTTTATCATGAAGAGATGTTAGATTTTTGTCAAAGGGCTTTTTAGTGTCTAATGAAATAACTCCTGTGTGTGTGTGTGTGTGTGTGTGTGTGTGTGTGTGTGTATGTGTGTGTGTTTACCTCTCAGTTTGTTTATGTTGTGCATTACATTTACTGATTTTCATATATTGAACCATCTCTGTATTTCTGGAATGAGGCCAATTTGATCATAGTAGGTGATCTTTTTGATGCCTTCTTGGCTTATGTTTGTAAATGTTTTATTGAATATTTTTGCATCAATGTTTATAAGAGAAAATGATCTGCAATTCTTTGGTTGAGTCTTTATGTAGTTTATGTATCAGGGTAACTGTGGCCTTATAAAATTAACTTGGCATTATTCCTACTGTTTTCAATTTCTGGAATAATTTGAGGAATATTGGTGTTAACTCTTATTTGAATGTCTGGTAGGATTATGTGCTAAAACTGTCTGGTTCTGGCCTTGCACTTTCACTAGGGTTGTAGGTCTATCTTTTGTACTGTTATTTTTTTCTAATTATTGATTTCAGCCCTTTGATTATTTTTTGTTATCTAATCCTCTTGGATGTGCTTAGTTCTTTTTGTTCTGGAGCTTAATGGTATCATGTTAAGTTGCTAGTATAAGATTTCTCCATTTTTTAAAAAAAATGTAGGCACTTAGTTCTACGGACTTTCCTCTTAGTACCATTTCACTGTCTTTCATAAGTTAGGATTTGCTATGTAGTGATTTTCATTGAATTCTAGGAAGCTCTGATTTCTTTTTTCCTGTCTTGACCCAGTAGTCATTCAGTAGAGACTTGTTCAGTTCCTGTGAGCTTGTAAGGTTCATATTGTTTCTGTTGTTGATATACAACTTTAATCTGTGGTAGTCTGACAGGATGCAGGAAGTTACTTGAATTGTCTTGTTTTTTTGAGACTTGATTTTTGTCAAGTTTGTGGTCATTCAAATTCAAACAATACACATCTACAAATCTAACCCTACAGAAATTGCTAGAAGGAAAACTTCAACCTAAGAAGATTGACTACACCCATGAAAACAGAGGAAATTAATAACTTCATACCAGCAAAACCAAAAGAGGGAAGCATACCCTACCACCACTGCCTACTACCAAAACAACAACAACAACCAACAACAACAATAACAACACCATAATGACATCATCAGTCATTGGTCATTAATATCCGTCAATATCAATGTTCTCAATTCTTCAGTAAAAAGACACAGACTAACTGAGCATATGTGAAAATAGGATCCATCCTTCTTTAGCATCCAGGAAACACACTCAACATCAAGGATGGGCATTATGTCAGTGTAAAAGTTGACAAACAATATTCCAAACAAAGAGACCTAAGAAGCAAGCTGGTGTAGTCATTTTAAAAATTAATAATATATGCATTAATAAAAAGAGATAGAGGAGAGTGCTTCATGTTTATCAAAGAAATAACATCCACCAAGATAACATGTCAATTCTTACCACCATCTATGCCTCAAACAGAAGGGTACCCACTTTTGCAAAAGAAATACTAGTATATCTTAAATCACAAAGGCATACACCTTCTTCTCATGTAACTTTCTCCAAAATTTCTCATGGAATTTTATCCAAAACTGGCCTCTTATCATTCAAAGTACTAAGTGGTGTGTGTGTGTGTGTGTGTGTGTGTGTGTGTGTGTGTGTGTGTGTGTGTACTACGTTCTTTTATAGTTTCACACATGCACACAATGCCTTCTAGCTGTTATATTTCTCTATTCTCTTTCACTTTCTTCAAGCAGCTCACCTTTCTCTCTATTTGTCCCTTTCCAAGATTCATAACTTTAGACTATTATTTGACCCATTTATTTTAAGCAGGACTATATATATGACCATTGATTTGGTACTATCTATTGAAGCCTGATAAGGTCACCAGTGAGTACACAACTAAAGTCTTTGCCCCTTTTTATTGTCACTCCCTCTTTCTGTGCATAGGAAACGATTCAGCACAGGGCAGGGACTCCTGGATCTTTCTTCCATGCTTGCCTGACTGTTGACTGGCTCAGTCTTATACAGACCCAATGTGCTTGAGAGTCCATGATCACATTAACCATGCATTGGCTAGTAGATGGCATTTTGAAGATTTTCTTTGCCTTTAGGCTCCCTCGGTCTTTCTATCCTTTCTCAGCAGTGATCTCTTTTGAACCCAGGGGGTGACAAAATAAATGTGAGGTGTAGAGCTAATCATAACACCCTTACTTATTTCTTTTTTTGTTGTTATATAAATGAATCAGAAATATTCAGGTATGCTGACAGGCACATTTATGCTTCTGTAGATTAAATTTGGTAATAATTTTGTTTGAGCTTTACAAAGTTTGTATCAGTCCTTTTGCTTATTATTTGTTTGTTGATTTTAGAGATTGAACGCAGGGCCTTATACTTACTAAACAACCTGCTATATTCCATTGATAATAGTCTTTATATCTAATTTAAGTAGATTAATTACTCAACATTTTTAATCATTGCCTCTGTGTATGAGAGTAATTAAATGGTAAAAGTAATATTTTGTCAAATAGCTTTAGATTTTAGAGGGCTGCAAGCTCTCATAATATTTATGATTTTTTTTGTCCCACAAGAACCAGTTTTGTCTTTTGGGGTACTATAACCTCTGTTCATATGCAAGCACATATAGTACAATTATAGTTATAATAACCTCCCTTTGTTGAAAGGCAATTAAGTACCAGGCACTCTACCATATTTTCTTTAGCTGTTATAAAAACCAATTTACAAGTGAAAAAACTAAAACAAAATTTAACATCTAAAACAAAAATTTAAAGGTTCATTCTCAAAGTGGCTGTGTGACATCAAAGATATTCTTTTCTTCTTCAATCTTCATAATGAAAGTGTTAAAACTACAGAAAAATCAAGACATTTTTATGATTAGTGACATACAATTTATTCCAACATTTTGATTTCTAGAAATGGTAATGTCTTTGCTGTTTAATATTGGTTAAAGGTTATAAATACTTTCTGGTATAAAAATTGCTTATAGTATGCTGGGAATAACAGCTGACATGTGATTATAAAGAACTTTATACTTGTAAAACTACTCCTTTGGCTTAACTGAGGACCCCACATTTTCTTACCACCTCTCTTACCTTATCTATGTCCTCATTTGCATATAGGGACTTCAGATTCACACTGTCAGTTCCACCCATCCCTGCCACATGTCCTTGGCCTTCATTTTTAGTCAGGAATGTGGACTTTCACTGCTCACTCTATTCACCCTTGAAATATAAGGCCACACTTCCTCAGATAGAGGCCAGAGATACATTATGAAAACTCTACTAACCCCTGTGACCTGCCTGAAGACCATGTACATGCCTTCCAGCCTCCCTTCTAACCCCCTCCACTAGATAGAGATCTCACACATGTAGCACCTACTCCATAAGCTCCCGTGGCCCGAACAGAAGTCCTGGACACCTTTCATAGCGTCCTGAAAATTTGACTATGAGAATATTCTAACATTGCACATGTTCTGCTCTTGGGCTCAGAAACTTCACTTAGCTCAATCTGAGCAGTGACTCCTATTAGTATTCTATTTGAACAAGACTGGCTTTCTCCAAGGTTGAACCCTAAGCCTCATACAGCTATTCTAGAGCCTGACAAGTTGAGGCACTAGAAAACTGAGCTTCAAGCAACCTGTTGACAAAGCAGGGACATTTCCACACCAAGAAACATGACCAGTGACCTAAATCCGTATGCCTGTGTCCTTTTGAAGAACAAAAACATAAGTAATCAAGACAATAAGTCTCTACCAAAATCTTTCAGTAATGTTCCTGAAAGAGAGTAATCGATTTAGATGATGATTTCAAGATAAAAATAATAAACATTATCAAGGAACTCAAAGAGCAAATGTCACAATGATGACCATAAAACATAAACAGTTGAATGAAATAATGAAACAATTAAAATTTTATGAACATGGAAATGTAATAGAGATAGAATCCCTGAAGAAAAGCCAAAATTAAATAAAACTCAAAATGAAAAATTTAGAAATTCAAAGAAAAAGAAAAAGAAAGCTTCATTGTAGATCTTGTGAAGGGAGGAGAGCATATTAGGTCTAAGAGACAGGCTAGAGAAACTGATTGCTATATCAAAGAAAGAGCCAAATCCAAGGAAACCAAAGACGTGCATCTGGGGAACTATAAAACTTCAAACTTATGAAATATGTCTACAAGAAGAAACCCATGTCAAAGGCATAAACATATTTTCAACAAAACCATAGAAGTAAATCACCACAATGTAAGATAAAAGATGATTATCAAATTCCAAGAGGCATACAGAATAACAAAAAGTCAGGATCATAAAAAGAAACTCTCCATATTATATAACAGTATAAGTTTACTATAAAGCTAGTATAAATTTAGTATAGCTTTAGTACCTTTATAGAACAAAGAAAGGATATTAAAAGATTTAAGAGAGAAAAAAAATTAAAGGCAAGTCCATTTGAATAATAGTTGATTTTTCTACAAAAGATTTATCTACAAAATTTATGTAGATTTATTGCCAAAAGCCAAAATGGCATGAACAGTGTTCTACAAATTAAGAAAACCACAGATGCCAGCCCAGACTATTATATTCAGCAAACTATCAATTATAATAGGAGAAGAATGGAGAACTTACCATGATAAAAAGAGATTTATGAAACTTTTTTATTTTTATTTTTTATTTTTTATTTTTTAGATTTATAGAACTTGTGACCACTGATCCCGCACTACAGATGATACTGGAAGGAAAAACTAGGCCTGAAGAGGTTAAACATTTCTATGAATGTACAGGAAACAATATATAGTTGTTGAACGTTAAATCAAAGGAATTCTAATATGAACCAAAGAAACAAAATGACAGAAATTAACACATATTATTTAACAATAGCCTTTAATATTAATGGTCTTAGCCAAAAAAAAAAAAAAAAAAAAAAAAAAAAAAAAAAAAAAAAAAAAAAAAAAAAAAAAAAAAAAAAAAGAAATGGACTAACAGATTTAATTCTAAGAACCATACATCATTTCAATCACATATGTTATCTTAGAATAAGAAGGTATTCCAATAAAATATATAAAATAAACATACACAGCTATTCTCATATCTGCCAAATGAAAGCTAGTTAGAAGAGGTAACAAGGGACACTTTATGCTTTCTAAAGAGAAAAGCCCATTAACAGGATGTTAAAATCTTAACCATATATTCAACAATACAAGATCACATAAAATAGAAAGATACTATGTAATTTACACAGAGGAGTAGGATTCAGACTATCCTGGTGGAACCTAAGAGACTGTCACCAGACATTTAGCATGGGAGGGTACTCTTGTCAGAAGTCTGGAGGAGGGGAATGGGCAGAGGAGGGAAGGAGGGAGGGTGGGAATGGGAAGATAGGAGAGTGGGGATAGCAGTCAGGATGTCATATGAATAGGTTATAATAAGTAAAATATACATCTAAAGGAAAAAGTTCAAAATGAAACAGACCTGGACGAAATACAGACTCCTAACTCATGTCAGTCTATACTTAAATGAATTCAAATTCCAGAACAAGCAGGTAACTTATATTGCGAGTCCTACTACATGGGAATAGCTTTGAGACATGAATGTCTATGCATAGACAATGTTTCTTGTTGGTTGAAGAACCCACATGATTTATTTTTAGATGCCATTCTTCACATGGCACAAATAAAGATTTAAAGGTGTCTTTCTCCTGCCTTTACAATGATCAGAGATCCTCCAGCCTTAATTTCTTTGTGCATCCTGCACACCTCATACTTTTATAATGTTAGGACTGTATACTGCTTGTGAGAAATTATATGTTATCATAACAGAAGAACCAGACACTGATGCTGCATCAGACCTGAGAGGATCCATTCCTCTCAGCATTCTGAACGCTGACATCCTGCACCCTTCATCCTTCATGTTCCATCCCCAAGCACTTCAGTTGCTGTCCCTCATCAACAAGGGACAGCTCCCAGCACAACCTCGAAGAGAGCTTCTGATCCCAATTGGTCCAGCAGTTCAGACTGGACGTCTACTAAGCCTGAATTTCTCAACATTTACAAACTGAACTGCAAATGCTATTACTAGCACGCTTAACTATTCCCCCAAATTGTATTTGGACCTCTACAAAGGTATTACTCATCCTAAATCATCAGGAAGAAGCCTTAAAGAGAGAACAACACCCCATTTCCCTTTAAGGAGGTTGTGTAGGGTTCTGGTTGTTCTCTTGGGATCTGGATGTTTATTTGCATTGGGAGTGGATTATATGTTATTATTGGTCTTATTCAGAGAGAAACCGAGGTTGGACTGAGGGATTTCTCTCGTTTCTTTTATCTTCCTTTCTTAGGTATGGAAATAGGGGTTGAAAAGAAAGAAGGGGGAATATAGGAGTGTGTAGGGATGACAGGACAAAAAGTAGATTATTGAATCCTCTCCACAACTTAAGGCCTTAGCTGTTACTCACAAACAAGGTTATTTTTAATTCATTGGTATAGAATTTTATATATTGATGCAAAATAAGGTTAATTTTGATACATTGATATAGAATTCAAATTCAAGATTCTTCTTCACACACATTAAACATATTTCTACTCTAATATAAGATAGTGTACCCATATAATTCAATTATAATACAAGGCTTACTTCCAGTACTTTGAAGGTGCTATTGCAGAGTGGTTAGGATAACTAAATAGTACAAATTAATTCTTAGTTAATCAACTCATGGTCATGTCAACTACTAGTCTATGTCTGTCACAAGAATATACACCTTAAGTTAAAAATATAGATATGATTCTATAGATAGATAAGGTAAAATAGATAAGTTCTTCAAAAACCCCAGAGACCTACAGCATATGGCATTTAAAGATGTTTTTATGATCTTAAAAATCCTTTGACAAAAAGACAGGTTAACTCCTGGCAACATGCAGCCTACCTCAGGGAAGATGATGAGCATCAATGACCCTTCTTATGGAGATGGCTTCAAATGTGGCAAACTAGCCACTGTGCAAAATGTCCTCATTTCTGTCACAGACAGAATTCTGCCTAAAATTGGGCAAGCTTGGATGAAGGTAGAGTCAACAGCAAAACTCTTCCAAGACAGGGTAAGCAAATTCTCAATAGTTCCTGCTTCACAGATATGTCTGCCAGATATAATGAGTCAGAAGGCTGAAGATGATGCTCCCACATTATAGAGAGTTATGGGTGATTTTCTAGGCAGTGAACTGTCTCTGTCATTTTCTCATTTTGGAAGCTACTATCTTGCACTTCCTGTTTGACAATTAAGCTTAGTCATTTAGGGGTTAAGATGTTTTTAGGTCTAGATAGAGGTTTTCAGGTTGATCGAGATGAGCTATGATAAATATTTATTTACCTTCAGAATTGTAAACTCATCAAGATAGGAAAGATGTTTTCGTCAAGGTTGCCAAATACAAATAGGCAAAACACTATGAATGTTACATTTATATAATTCTTAATTGTTTCACGGTCTTTCTTGCTAGATGTAGTTTACTGTTTTATATATATATATATATATATATATATATATATATATATATATATGTAATAATATAAATGTATATGTACAAAAATAAAATAATTTAAAAAAGAATGAATGAACCCCCCTAAAAGTAATGCAAATGTATATGTAAAAGTAAAAACGGGATAAAAGAATTTTTAAAAAACATATAAAACTAAAAAAAACCCTACAGATTGACTCCAGAACAGTAATAGTGGATGCTTTCAATACCCCATTATCACCAAAAATAGAGATACTCTGGATTTCAAGGATATTATAAATCTCATGGATGTAACAGAGATATACAGAACATTGAACCAAAACTCTAAATAATGTACATTATTTTCAGCAGCCCAGAGAACTTTTTTCAAAATAGATCACGTATTAGGACATAAAGCAAGTTTCAGCTAATATAGAAAAATTAAAATCCTGTCCTGCATTCTCTCTGACAACCATAGAATAAAAGGGGATATGATCATCAATAGAAGCCATAGAAAGTACCCAAATTATGGAAACTAAACAACACACTACTGAATAACAATTGGATAAATAAAGAAATCAAGAAGAAAATTAGAAATTTCTAGAATTGAATAAAAAAAAAAACTACAACATGCCAAAATCCATGATGAAAATGAAGATAGCCTCGAGGGGGTAAATTTATAGAACTATACACCTATATAAATACTGATATATCTAAAATTAACAACATAATGATCCTCATGGAAACTTTAGAAAAACAAGAACAAATAACCTCCCCCATAAAAAAGGTAGACAAGAAAATATAATAAGAATCAGGGATGAAATTTATGACATAGCAATGACAAAACAAAACAAAACCCATCAGTGAAATGAAAAGCTAGTTCTTTGAAAATACTAACAAGGTTGGCAAACCTTTATGAAAATTAACTAAAACAGAAAGGACCCAAATTAATAAAGTTACAATAAAAAAGAGACATCACAACAGACACAGAGGAAATTAAAATATTTAAAAGGATAGTTAAAAATATATATTCTGCCAAACTTGAAAATCTAAGAAAACAGACAAATTTCTAGATTTACCAATGTTAACTCAAGATGAAGCAAATAATTTCAATAGAGCTGAAGAAGATAGAAGCAGTAATTTAAAATCTCCCACCTTTAATTTCTGTACTCACGAGATAGAGGCATGGGGATCTTTGTGAGTTAGAGGTCACCCTCATCTACATAGGGACAGGAAGCCCACAGCCAGTGTTATCCTAAATGAAGAAGAAACTCAAAGCATTTGCACTAAAATCAGAAACAAGGCAAGGATGTCCATCACCTCCTCATTCAACTTGAGTTCTTGAAGTCTTAGTTGCTATAAGACAAGTGAAGGAGATAAAATTTCTACATATTGGAAAGGAAGAAGTCAAAGTATCTTTATTTATCGGTCATATTATAGTAGACATAAAAGATCATAAAGACTCCATCAGTTAGCTCCTACAACCAACAAACACATTCAGCAAAGTAGCAGGGCACCAAATGAACAGACAAAATCCAGTAGCTTTCCTACGTAAAAGTAACAAATGCACTGAGAAAGAGATCAAGAAAACAATAACTAATTAATACTATCCTCAAAAAAAAATCTTGGAATAAATCGAATCAGCAAAATAAAAGATTTGTACATGAAAACTTTAAGACACTAAACCAATGAAACTGAAGAAGATACTAGAAGGTGAAAATGCCTCCTATGATGATGGATTTGGAGGATTAATGTGAAAATGGCAATGCTCTGAAAAGCAATATAATGATCCCAACAATCCATATCAAAATTCCAATGCAGTTTTTCAAAGAAATTGACAAATTAATCTTAAATTTCACATAGACAATTGAAAGATACAGGATAGCTATAATGATTCTTAACAATAAAAGCTTGTGGAACTAACATCCCACAATTCAAGATATATTATAGAGCTATATTAATATAAAACAAGTTAGTACTAGGATAAAGGAGACTCATTTATTAATGGTATAGAATTAAAGATCCAGATATAAATTCACACACCTGCAGCTACTTTCTTTAAAAAACTTTACATTTTATTTATATAGTGTGTGTGTGTGTGTGTGTGTGCATGCACACTTGTGGGTATGTGTGTGTGTGTGTGAGTGTATGTAAGTGTGTGTGTGTGTATGTAAGTGTGTGTGTGTGTGTGTGTGTGTGTGTGTGTGTGTGTGTGAGTGTTTGTGTACCATAGCCTATGGATGGAGATAAGTGAACTTGTATAAGTTGATCCTCTCTGTCTACCACATGTGTCCTGGGCATCAAAGTCAGTTCTTGAGGCTTGTTACAATGTGCCTTTACCCACTGAATTGTCACATCAGACTAGTTCACTTAATTTTTGACAAAGTGCCCATTAATACACCTAAGAGAAAAGACATCATCTTCAATAAATGGTACTTGTCAAAATGGATGGCTGCGTATATGGGAATTAAAGGTAGATTCTTATCTTTTACCTTATGTAAATTTAACTCCAAATGGATCAAGAACTTCAATATAAGAGCCAACACTTTAAATTTGATAGAAGAGAAAGTAGGAAAGGGCTTTATGAATAAGATTCTCATAACAAAGGAATTAAGACCAACAATTAATGAATGAGATCGCTAGAAACTCAAAAGCTTTTGTACAACAAAGAAAAGCATCGTTTGAATGAAGAGGGAACATACAGAATGGAAAATGTCTTTATCAACTCTGCATCTGAGAAGAGATAAATATCTAGACACTTCAAAGAAATAAAAAACTCTAAACATTAAGAAATGTTTAGTTTAGTTTCTAATTGCCCAATTAAAAATGAGCATTGAACCCAGAAGATGCTCCACCATACAACAAGGACATATGCTCAACCATGTTCTTAGTAGCCTTATTCATAATAGTCAGAATCAGGAAGCAACCTAAATGTCTCTCAGTCGAAGAATGGATAAAGAAACTGTGGTACATTTACACTGTGGAATACTACTCAGCTATTAAAAACAAGGAAATCCTGAAATTTGTGGACAAATGGATGGAACTAGAACAATCATAGTGAGTGAGTTAACCCAGAAGCAGAAAGCCTCAAGTGGTATATACTCACTTATAACTGGACACTAGTCCAAAAGGCATGTCCCATGAAAGTCTTCACTTACCAGGAGATTGGGATAGATGCAGGGACATCCTATTGGGACTCTGGGTGAGAGAAATATAGGAGAACGGGGGAAACAGAGGGATCCAGAGAGTTCTAGAAACCTACAAGAAGAACATCATGATGGTGAATCTGGGCCCAGAGAGGTCTGTTCAAACTACTGCTCCAACCAAGGACAACACAAGCAGTAAACATTGATCCCCTACTCTGATCTATCCAATGGACAGGACATTTTCCACAGTTGTGTGGAGAATGGGGACTGACTCTGACATGAACTCTGGTGCCCCATATTTGACCACTTCCCCTATGACCATATAGTGGGGAGGAGGTCCCTCTTGGTCATAGACCTAGGGGAGGAGAATAAGGTGAAAGTGGGAGGGAAGGAGGAATGGGAGGATACAAGTGATGGGATATGATGGGATAACAACTGAGATGTAATCTGAATAAATTAATTAAATAAAAAATAAGATAAAAAGTGGGCATTCAAGTAAACAAAGAATTCCCAAAAGATGAAATAGAAATGGCTAAGAAACATTTAAAGAATTTTTTACATTCTTAGTTATGATGGAAATGCATATTTTAATTACTTTGAGATATTATATTACTACAGTAAGGATGATTAAGATAAAAAAGATGACAAATTGCTGGCATGGGTGGGAGGAAAGGTAAACACTTAAGCATTGCTGGTGGGAATGTAAGGTGGTTCACCCACTATGAAAATCCACACCAGACCGGAGAAAAACTGCCTTTGAGTTGTTGGTCCGTGGTTTTTAAATGACTTCCAAAGCAATATTAGGCTATTATCCCTGTACTTGGTTGCCTCCCAGAACCTGCAGGTAACACCATATTGTTGAAGATATTACACACATTGGACATAGGATTTGATGGACTAGAGATAGAAGATTTGGAAGCTTGAAAGCTTTCTCATTTTGGAAGGAAATCTATTCTTGTATTGAATCTTCTCTCACTGGTTCAGACCAAAGTAGCTCTCAGTCTTCTATCTTTCTGGGAAGGCAGAGTATAATTTTATTTGCATTTACATTTCAATTACATTTACAATGGTTCTATTTCCAAATAATTCATTTTTACAAGTAGCAGGGATTAGGAGCTGAACACACACACACACACACACACACACACACACACACACACACACACAACTTTTTTGGGGGGTGAGTCACTAGAATAGAAGCACATGGTTGCATTTTAAATTTGTTTAACGTTGGAAGAAGCTGTTGAACTGTTTCTAAATTATGGCACTGTTTCCTGTAATTTCATGTTAATAGACCACTTGCTCCCCCTCCATGCTAAGTTGCTTTCCCTCCTCAGCTATTTGTGCTGTCGTCAGCACTGCTGTCCCACTCTGTGGTTTTAATTTGCATATCCCAAATGAGTAATGATGCAGGGCAAACGTTTATGTATTCTTTCACTCTGTTCATATGATGAATTAGATTGGTGAATTTTGAAATACCCTTATTTTTTTTTATTCCTGACATAAACATGAAGGTTAAGTTGACTTCTTAATATTCCTCTACCCCTTTCTGATTCTTGTAAAGTTAGCATAACTTTCATGATCTATAATTAATCATTTTTACTATGACATCTTTGCATATATTTTGATTTTCTAAAAATTCTTTCCCCCCTAATGTTGGTATCAGAGTAGCACACACACACACACACACACACACACACACACACACATATGTGTGTGTATATATATATATATATATATATATATATATATATATATATATATATATTGAGTAAGTCACTAGAATAGCAATATATATATAATTTTGAAATATTCTGAAGGGTTTCTGGAGAACTCATATTGTTGTTAGCAAATGAAAGGAAATTTCCAGTGAAGCCGTTTGATCCTGATTTTTAAAAAATAAAAATGGAAGGACAAGGAGGGGTCAGGAACTCCACAGGAAGACCATCAAGGCCTGTGAATTTGGAGTCAGGGTGGCATGCACACACAGATGCACCAAACAAGGACAATGCTTGCAGAAAACTTAGCACCGCCCCACCTGGCAGGAACCTACCTCTGACATGCACTCTGGTGTTCAAGATTTGATTACCGCCCCTTGGCGAGGGGTGGGCGAAGGAGATACAGGATATCCGGATGAGACCTAATAGGCTGTGGTCAGACAGTGGGGGATGAGTGCCCCCCTTAACGTCTAGGGGAGGGGAATAAAGCAGAAGAGGGAAGGAGGGTGGGAACAGGAAGATAAGAGCAAGAGGATATCAACCGGGACATAATGTGAATACATTATAATAAATAATTTTCAAAAAGAAAAAAGCTAAAAAAGAATCTTACTTCACTTTTTGTCTATCTTTTTATTTTTAATTTATTTTTATATTTTAATTTAATTTTATTTTTACCAGTTATGATATGAGGTGTTTATTTATTATGTACACCTGAAAGAAGCATTGCATATTTATATTTCCTGTTCTCTGTAAAAAGATTATGAAGAGATGGTAAAATAGTTATAAAATTAAAATATAATTGGATTAGAAATAAATCAAGGACAATTAGATCTCTGCACAGCTGCCCTGTGAGAACCCAGGTGGTTTAAACTCATGTTTTCGTTACAAAAGCAATTCAACTTACCTTACAGGAAGCAAAAGCAGGTGCGAATTGTGTGGGTTCCGATCAATTATTTTTAGCACGCCTCTTAATTTTTCTGTCCCCTGATTTCTTGTCTTCTGTGCCTAAGTCTTGAACAGGCAACCACTTCATGGGATGTTGGCGATAGGTCGGCCACAGAGGAAGTGTCAGCAAACATGAGCAAGCAAATCCAGCTATAACTATGTAGACAGTCCACCCAAACTGTGCAGCCACGTACCCAACAACTGCAGAAAAAAAAAAAAAGATAATTCCATAAAACATCTGTTCAGATAGTTTCTGCCCTTTGTAATCCATCTGGGTGGACAGTGAGCTCAGATATTCCAGCATGGTTGGCAGGGAAGATCAACACTGGGAATAAAATGAGGGTAGTCGATTCTTAAGGCATACGTATGGCTTGCAGAATGAGACACTGAACATAGCCTGGCCAGCCTGCCTAGCCTGAAAGTCTATTTTAAATTTTTTACATATACATTTATATTATTACACATATATACAATAAACTACTACATCAAGAAGAACCACGAAGCAATCAGGAATTGTATAAATGTTACATTCATAGTGTTTTGGCTATTTGTATTTGGCTGCCTTGAAGAAAAGGTCCTTCCTATCTTGGTTCATGTAAAATTCTGAATGTAAATCAATATCTGTCTCCCCTCCCTTCCTCATGCTCTCTGTCTCTCCCTCCCTAGTCCTCAGAAAGGGGAGCCCTCCTCCCCTAACATCTGACCTCAGCCTATCAAGTCTTATCTGTACTACCTGCCAGGGGGAGGTGATCAACACTGCGGGGCCAGAGTCCATATCAGAAGTAATCACTACTCCCCATATTGTGGGGCCCACAAACACTGTGCTGTCTATCTAGGGTCTAGGTCCACATCATGCATGGTCCTTGGTTGGTGCACCAGTCTTTGTTGTAGTGTGGTTATTCATATTATGTGGCTAATACCCGCTTATGAGTGAGTATATACCATGTGTATCTTTCTGGGTCTGGGTTACCTCACTCAGAATGATTGTCTGTATTTCCATCCTTTTGCCTGCTCATTTCAAGATTTCTTTGTTTTTAAATAGCTGAGTAGCATTCTATTGTGTAAATATACCACAATTTTTTTTTTATTCATTCTTCAGTTGAGGGACATCTTGGCTATTTCCAGATTCTGGCTATTGTGAATAAAGCTGCTATGAACATAGTTGAGCAAATGCTCTGGTGTGGTAGAGCATCTTTCAGGTACATGACCAGAAGTGGTATGGGTAGGTCTTGAGGTAGCCCTATTCCCAGTTTTCTGAGAAAGCTCCACATTGATTTCCAGTGTTTTACAAGTTTGTATACTCATCAGCAATGGAGGAGTGTTCACCTTTCTTCATTTGTTCTGCAGCATGTGCTGTCACTTGAGTTTTGGATCTTAGCCACTTAAATAGGTGTAAGATGAAATCAGATTTGCATTTCCCTCATGACTAGGGATTTGAGAATTTCTTCAAGTGTCTCTCAGCCATTCAATATTCCTATGTTGAGAATTCTATTTAGCTCTGTGTCCCATTTTTTAATTAGGTTATTGGGTTTGGTGGTGTTTAATTTCTTGAGTTCTTTATGTACTTTGGATATTAGCTCTTTGTTGGATGTAGGATTGGTGAAGATCTTTTCCAAGTCTGTAGGCTGTCGTTTTGTTCTTTTGACAGTGTCCTTTATCTTACAGAAGTTTTTCAGTTTCATGAGGTCCAATTTTTAAATTGTTGATCTTAGAGCCTAAGCTGTCAGTGTTCTGTTCAGGAATTTGTCTCCTGTGCCAGTGAGCTCAAGGCAGTTACCCACTTTTTATTCTAACAGATTTAGTGTGTATGGTTTTATGTTGAGGTCTTTAATCCATTTGGACTTTAGTTTTGTGCAGGGTGATAGATATGAATGTATTTGCATTTTCTACATAGCCACCCAGTTAGACCAGCACTATTTGTTGAAGATACTATCTTTTTTTTCCCCATTGTATGGAGTTAGCTTCTTTGTAAAAAATCAAGTGTTCCTAGGTGTGTGGGTTTATTTCTGGATCTTTGATTAGATTCCATTGATCAACCAGCCTATTTTTATGCCAGTATCACGCATATTTTATTACTGTTGCTCTTGAGATCTGGGATGAAGATTACTTCAGAAGATCATTTATTGTACTGGACTGTTTTTCTATTCTGTGTTTTTTGTTTTTCCATATGATATTGAGAATTGATCTTTCAAGGTCAGTAAAGAATTGTGTGGATTTTTGATGGGAATTGCATTGAATCTGTAGATTACTTTTGGTAAGATGGCCAATTTTACTATGTTGATTCTCCTGATCCACGAGCATGGGAGATCTTTCCATCTTCTGAAATTTTCTTCAAACTCTTTTGTTAGAAAGAAAAAAATTTTCATGTAAGTCTTTCATTTGCTTAGTTAGAATTACACCACCATACTTCATATAATTTGTGGCTTTGGGAAGCCTGTTTGTCATTTGTATACAGGAGGGCTACTGATTTTTTTTAGTTCATTTTGTATGCAGCCACTTTGCTGAAAGTGTTTATCAGCTGTAGAAGTTCCTCGATAGAATTTTTGGGGTCACTTATGGTTGCTATCATATCATATTTGAATAGTGATAGCTAGACTTCTTCCTTTTCAATTTGTATCTCCTTGATTTCCTTTAGTTGTTCTATTGCTCTAGCAAGGACTTCAAGTACTATATTGAAGAAATAAGGAGTGGACAGCATTGTCTTGTCCCTGATTTTAGTGGAATTGATGTAAATTTCTCTCTGCTTAGTTTGATGTTGGCTATAGGATTGCTATATATTGACTTTATTATGTTTAGGTATGTGCCTTGTATCTCTGCTCTCTCTAGGACTTTTAACATGAATGGGTGCTGGATTTTGTCAAATGCTTTTTTGGCATCTAGGGAGATGATCATGTGTTTTTTCTTTCAGTTTGTGTATATGATGAGTTGATAGATTTCCATATATTAAACCACCCCTGCCTACCTGAGATGAACTGTACTTGGTCACGGTGAATGATATTTTTTATGTGTTCTTGAATTCGGTTTATGAGTATTTTATTGAGTATTTTTGCATCAATGTTCATAAGAGAAATTCTCTTTTTTTGTTGAGTCTTTCTGAGGCTTAGGCATCAAGGTGACTGTGGCCTCATAGAATGTGTTTGATAATGTTCCTTCTGTTTCTATTTTGCAGAATAACTTGAAGAGAATTGGTATTAGCTTTTCTTTGAAGGTCTGATAGAATTCTTTGCTGAATGAATCTGGTCCTGTGCTTTTTTTTGTTTGGAGACTTTGGAGACTGTCTCTATTTCTTTAGGTGTTATAGGACTATTCAACTTGTTCACCTGGTCTTGATTCAATTTTGGTAATTCGTACTTATCAAGAAAATTGTCCATTTCATTTAGATTTTCAATTTTTGTGACATATAAGCTTTTCAAGTAAGACCTGATGATTCTTTGTGTTTCCTTGGTGTGTGTTGTTATGTCTCCCTTTTTATTTTTTATTTTATTGATTTGAATACTCTCCCTCCATCTTTTAGTTAGTTTGGCTAAGGGATTGTCGATCTTGTTGATATTTTCAAAGAACCAGCTCTTGGCTTCATTGATTATTTGAATTGCTTTATTTCTGATTTATTGATTTCATCCCTGTGTTTGATGATTTCCAGCCCTCTATTTCTCTTGGGTGTGTCTGCTTCTTTTTGTTCTAGAGAGTTCAGGTATACTGTGAAGTTGCTTCTATAGGATCTCTCCAGTTTCTTTATAAAGACAATTAGTGCTATGGACTTTTTTCTTTGCACTGTTTTCATTGTGTCCCATAAGTTTGGGCATGTTGTGCCTTCAGTTTCATTGAATTCTAGGACTTTTTAATTCTTTTTTTAATTTTTTCCCTTACCCAGGGTTCATTGAATAGGGAGTTGTTTAGTTTCCATGAATTTGTAGGCTTTCTGTTATTTGTCTCGTTGTTAAGTCCCAGCTTTAATCCATTGGTGGTCTGATAATATGCAAGGGAATATTTCAATTTTCTTGTATCTGTTGAGGTTTTCTTTGTGACCAAGTATATGTTCTATTTTCGAGAAGGTTCCATGAAGTGCTGAAAAGAAGATGTATTCTTTTTTGTTTGGGTGAAATGCTCTGTAGGCATCAGTTAGATTCGTTTGCTTCATGATGTCTATTAGTTTCATTGTTTCTCCATTTAGTTTCTGTTTTGATGATCTGTCTATTGAGGAGACCGGGGTGTTGAAGTCTCCCACTATTAATGTGTGGGGTTCCATGTGTGATTTTACCTTTGGTAATGTTTCTTTTACAAATGAGGGTGCTCCTGCATTTGGGGCATAGATGTTCAGAATTGAGACAATATCTTGGCATATTTTTCCTTTGATGAGGATGGAGTGTCCTTCCCCATCTCTTTTGATTAGTTTTGGTTGAAAGTCTATTTTCTTGAATAGTAGAATGGCTACTCCTACTTGCTTCTTGGATCTGTTTGTGTGGATTACAGTTTGCCAACCCTTTACTCTGAGGTGTGTTTCTTCTATGCAGTGGAATGCTGGGTCCTTTTTTTCTCATCCATTCTGTCATCCTGTGTCTTTTTACTAGGAAGTTGAGACCACTGATGTTGTGAGATATTAATGACCAGTGGTTGTTAGTTCCTTTATTTTCATGTTGATGATGGTAGTATGTGTGTGTTTCCTTTCTTTTAGATTTGTGGATGTGGAGTTATTTATCCTGTGTTTTTCTGGGTGTAGCTAGCCTCCTTGAATTGGAGTTTTTCTTCTAATATCTTCTATAGTGCTGGATTTGTTGCTAGGTACTGATTAAACTTGGTTTTGTCATGAAATATCTTGTTTTCTTCATCTATGGTGACTGATAGTTTTGCTGGGTGTGAAGGGACCTGACTCCAGGGACGTCAGGGACTCCAGGGACTCCAAAACCCTAAAAGACCCCAGTTTGCTTGACTAGACCAACTCCATGACAGGCTTCAGGTTTTCATTCTGGCTAATTAGGCCAAGTGTCTAACAATTCCTGGAAAAACTACAAGTAATGGACATGGACAGCACTTTGGGCACATAATCAGCTTATAGAATAAAATGACTAGATAGCATAGTTTTATTACTTAATGATCTTGGTAAAGAATACAGCTGGCCCCATCCAATCAAATTAAAGGCCAACTACTGAGTAAGAGCCAAAACCTCAGTGGCTCAAAAAGTCCTCAGTAACCAAACGAACAGCCAATCTTGAATCACCTCGTATACTCTGACTCAATTCTGACCAATCAATTAAAACTCATCACAAATCCCCCAACTGTCTATAAATTGAGCCTGCATGCTCATTTTGGGGTTGCCCTATAGAAGAGAGAGGCGATCGTATCATGCTAAAATAAAAACACTCTTTGTTTTCACATACTGCCTTGGGGTCTTTCCTCAGCAGATCACCCAGACCCTAACAGGTATAGTAGTCTGGGTTGGCATCTGTGGTCTCTTAATGTTTGCATGACATCCATCCAGCCCCTTCTGGCTTTTATAGTCTTTGTTGAGAAGTCAGGTGTAATCCTGATGGGTATTTAGTTTATATGTGACTTGGTCTTTTTTTCTTGCAACTTTTAATATTCTTTCTTTATTCTGTGTATTTAATGTTTTGATTATTATGTGGCAGGAGGATTTTCTTTTCTGGTCCAATCTATTTGGAGTTCTGTAGGCTTCTTGTATGTTTATGGTCATTTCTTTTTTAGGTTAGGAAAGTTTCTTCTATGATTGTGTTGAAAATGTTGTCTGGGCCTTAGACCTTAGACTCTTCTCCTTCTATCCTATTATTCTTAGAGTTGCTCTTTTTATACTGTCCTAGATTTCTTGGGTATTTTGTGTTAGAGACTCTTTGCTTTTAATATTTTCTTTGATTGATGTATCGATAACTTCGATTGTATCTTCCACACTTGAGATTCTCTCTTCCATCTCTAGTATTCACTTGGCATTTCTGCTTTCCATGGTTTCTGTTCTCTTCCCTATGTTTTCCAACTCCAGGATTGCCTCAGATTGTATTTTCTTTGTTGCTTCTAGTTTCTTCTTTAGGTCTTTAATAGTTTTATTCATTTCTTTCTTTTGTTTGAATTTTCCTGTATTTTTCCATAGGATTTATTCAATTCTTTCATCTATTTGGATGTATTTTCCTGTAATTCTTTATAAGATTTATTCAACTCCTTCATCTGTTTGAATGTATTTTCCTGTATTTCTTTGAGTGATTTATTTTCCTCTTTTCAGGCTTCTATCATCTTCATCACCCCAGATTTAAAGTTTTCTTCTTGCCCTTCATGGGTGTTCATATTTCCAGGGCTTGCTGTGGTAGAATCACTGGTTTACAGGGGTGTTACATGGCTCTGAGTTTTGTTTCTAGTCTTCTTGCACTGGCCTCTAGGCATCTATTTGTCTCTGATGTTAGCAGACCTAGATGTTCCTCCAATGGAGTCACTGTCTGTGTCCCACTTGGGCCTGGAAGGTTGGGACCAAGGAAGGATAGCTACAAGCTGAAGGTTATTTGATAGGGCTATCCACTGGCCTTCTCACAATGGTGGACGGTAGGCATTATATCCTGCACCCAGCTCAGCACAGCTAGATTGGCTGTCTGTATCCCAGCTGGGTTAGGCAGGAGAGGAGCATGCTGAGAGAGCCCCAGGCCCAAAGCTGTTCAGGTGCCCTACAATCCTTTTCAAGATGGCAGGGATCTGTCTATCTGCTCTGTGTTCCACATGGGTTAGGCCAGCAAGCAGTTGGGGAGCTGTTAGAGATCAGAACCCAATGCTTCTTGGTTGCCTCACAGACCTTCTTCAGATGGCAGCAAATGTGGGTTGTGGTCCATGCCAGACTCAACTCTCCCTATCTGCTCTGTGTTTCAGTTGTGTCAGACTGGTAAGCAGCTGGGGGCCTGAGAGGGATCTGTGCCCAAAGATGCTTGGCTGCTCCACAGATGGTAGGGCTCTGTCTGTCTTCTCTGCTACCCAGATGGGCTAGACTGGTAAGCATCTGGTGGCCAGGGAGAGATCCAAGTCCAAAGTTGTGTGAGTGCCCCACAGTCTTTCTCCGCATGGCAGCTAATGTGATTTGTGACTGGTGCTGGCACCCAGCTCTGCCTGTCTGCTCTATGTCCCAGATCCGGTAAGCAGCAGACAGGCAGCAAACTCCCAAAGCTGCATGGGTGTCTTACAGTCTTTCTCAAGATGGTGGCTAATTTGGGTTTCCCCCCTGGACTTTTTTGTGAGTTAGTTGGATGGCCAGGGGTCAAACTCACCCATTCTCCACACAGTGTGGATCTCTCTCACCTTGGAATTAGCAGCACTGGTGTTTTGTAGCTCTCAGTTTGGTCTTTAGGTCATCGTGCAGTCCTGGTTTTCCTGTTGATCAGAAGCAGTGTGTGATAGGAGCTGCCATCTTGGATCTTTTCTGTCTATCCTTTTATTAATGAATTTAAATATTTCCCACCCCATATAAAAAAGAGAAAAAATATATTATAGATGTATATTCTATAGATATGTTTTCTAAATATAGAAATAGTTTTTTAAAAATTAATTTTTTATGTGGAGTGATTATTTCAGGCATTTATCAGTGTATTTTCAGGTATTTACCAACACTTGCATTCTGCTTTATTTTAATCTACTTATTCACCTCCTCAACACATTTTTTATCTTTAGGCCTGATGGGGTATATGAGAATTGGGGTATATGACAATACATATATATTTGTGTGTGTGTGTGTGTGTACATATATGAATATATATATATATATATGTGTGTGTGTGTGTGTGTGTGTGTGTGTGTGTGTGCTTTTCTCTCTCCTATTTATGAGAAATGTAGATTAGATACATTATAACTACTTCAAGCCTTCTGTTTCCTCATCTCTGAGTGTGTAGTCTATAAAGATTATAGATTGCTTTTGTACTTTCCTTAATTTTTACTGATGTGGGTTGCATGCTCCCTTTGGCTTCTTAGTTGTTCTCTTTACATTTTGATTTAGTTAGCTTGTCTGTGCTCTGGTCTTACCTCACAAAAATTCTATAATAAGAAAGTTTTGTGTTAGTTTTTCTGGTTTTTTTTTGGCGGAGGGCATATGTATTTTTATGTAGAATATAAGTAGATTACGAATGAAGACATTTCATGTGTCCTAAGCCCTCCTCCCTAGAGACTGGGTTTCTAGAAATAACACAATGATCTGTTGCCTTCTGATTGGCTGCAATTAAGTTTTGAACTAAAATAGGAATGTTGGTTAAGAATCTTTAGATTTGGCTCCATTTTATAACATCTTGCAAAATTAAGGGTTTAATGACTTCTGGAGGGGCAGTTATCTTTAGTAAACAGACATCACATTTCATTATATAAAAAATTTCTGTCTTTACACTTTTTATTCTTTTCCACCTTTATCATTGGAAATGTAATTTCTCTCCTTATTGGTTTGTCCTTAGAACATTTAGCAGTCAGTTCTCTGTGAGACTCTTGTTAAATTACTAAGGCTGTATTGGTTGAACAGCTTACTTACACTTTACTCCCTCAATCACCAACATCCTTGGAATGTACCAGCAACATCCAGAGCCCTCTAGTTCTAATATCTGAAATTTAACTATTTCTGCTGCTGATAAAAATTGTTGGTGTCTTCTACTAATTTAAGAATTTGTTTTTCACAAAAGGAGTATCAGCAAAATGATATGGTAGATTGGTATGCCATTTTATCCTGTGCTAGATAAGTAAAATAAAACAGTTTTAAAGTAGACTTTACAAATATAGCATTTATTTGATATATTTCTAGAATTTAAATCTAGAATTTGATTATTTATTATAATGATTAAGTGTAAAATATACTTTAATTCAAGTTTGGAACAAAAAATTACAGTCTAATGACAGAATGTATCTCTGTTTCTGAATTGATTGTTATTTTTCTTTTGTACAATTGTGAGTATGCTTTCTAATTTCATACCAATTAACATGTAGGCCATAGTTCTGGTGTTTAGCCCTCAAATCACCTGGTGAAATTAAAATGAACTTGTATTAAGATGCTGTGAACTCTATTATATTCACAACGAGTCATTTATAGCACTGCTTTGGTATTGCTGCTGATACACAGTTTATTTCATATTTTTGGACCTCAGCATTATCTGTTAATGGAAAAGTTAAAATAATGGATGTGAGATGGCTCAAATTCCTTCTGACTACTTTAAAAAATACATACATAAAATAAACATTTAAAATGCTTGATTTTGGGCATATATATTTGATCAACCTGGGAGTTTCATGGAAGTTCTAGAGTGACTCACAGAGTTCAGGCATGACCAAAAACAATAGGTCAATATTATCTACCTTTGCTTTGAAATTTATTATTTGCAATCACAATGTAGTTTTGACAATTATATTGAGAATTTATAGAAGCAAGTTTGAAACCCAGTGTTAGAATACTTTTCCAAATGAGTTGAAAAAGAGTAATTTTGATTTATCTTGAACCCTCTCTTTATAAGGGTCTGCCATAACAATGCATGTTATTTGTGCTTCTGTAGGTGGAAACTGGAAAGTTTCAGTAACCACGAGTGACTTTCCAAATGCAGGGACCAGCTCACAGGTTTATATCGTATTATATGGACAATATAGAAGTTCAGCACCTATATACCTTTATGGAAGAGATGGGACTCGGTTTCAGGATGGGCACGAAGACATCTTTACTGTAAGTCATAAAATGGAACAAAACTTATTAATGAAGTGATACAGCTGGTGGAGCTTTGGAATGGGTACACCGATGAACTATGTTCTTCCTGTTGTAGATGATCAGTCAAAGGAAATTCATGGCTGTCATTTTTCTAGCAGATTACCATGAGTAAATCCACCACATGGGAGGAAGCAATAGCTAGAGAGCAATATGTTATGTTTAATGGTCATTTTAAAAGTATGGTTGACTATCATCAAAAAGAGTTTATACTACTCTGGTTCTATAGATAAAATTCAAAGTTAAGGTAAAATGATTAAGTAATGAAGGAAGAAAGTTGTTATCAAGGTACTGTTCCTCATTATTTCTTTTTATCTTTTGTCAAGTTATCAGATCATGGAAAGGTACACTATGATCAGAATCTATAAAGAAACAGAGGTAGAAAATATAAAGCAGGAGCAACTAATTCCATGTTGTTAAACTACAGTTAGAAATAACTGAAATAAAAGTAAACTTGAAGTGAATCAAACATTACCAGTAGTTCATATGACTTCATACATTCTGAGGAGACATATAGAATTGTATTAAATCTGGTCAAAAGAATAAAACTCACAGCCAGAATTGGTTAGGTTCCTTAAATATTTCCATAGCTATGGGATATTCACTCTGATGTGACCTTTAGCATTTTGTTTACTATAGCCTGCTTATTTAGTGTATATTTCTTACAGAAGACACTGAAGTATTTGGGAGCATTATAATAATTATAAACTATCTTTTTCATATGTTTTATATCAGTCAGGAGATTTTTTTCTTGTATTGATAGTGAGTGTAAGTATATAAAAAACAAAGTGTTAGCCACACCAGGCAGGGACTCATGTAGGCAATTTTGATTCTCCTTCCTATCCTCCAGTATAGTGTCTCTCCAGTTCCATCTGCGACCTGTAGCACACTTCTTTCAGGACTCTATTCTCCCATCATACCTCCATTTCCTGGGGACTCCATCAAACTTGTCATGGAGTCAGATTTCCTTCTTCATATGGACCCTCTCAGCACCCATTTCTAGTGCATCTCTGTTCCCAGATACCTAGAAACAATTTGCCTGGTAGGTACTTACTCAGGTAGGTAGTTCACACGATGCTTCCTATCTTCCATTGTGATCTCTCTATTCTTATCCTCAGCCTGGTAACAATCTGCTTACAGGTACCCATTCTCCCACCTCAACTTCAGTCACTGAAAACTCCAACTCTTGGTTCAAAGTCGGGGTCCCCATAGCCCTTTCATTCCTGTCTTTTCAAATCATTTTTTTTGCCTTACTGCAGTCTACTTGTAGACTCTTCTTCCCACTACCTCTAACTTCCTGAAGACCCTGCCTTTTCGGGTGCACAAGATAACCTTAGCTGTTTTCTAAAGCACTGCTCAATTTTCCGCCAAGCCCACGTCTATCCTCTCTGTACACAACAACCTGCAGCAGCCCATGGCTACCACAGCTTCTTAAGATACAGAGACGGCAACAGAAACCAAGCAAAGGAATAGCCACCCAACAAAGACAAGACAAGATATCAGCTAGATCACTTCAATCATCTCAACACCAGATGCCTAGACACTAGCATAAAACCATAAATGTTAACAGCGAAGACAATGTGCCTCAACAAAATCTCAGTGACTCTATAACATCAGGCCATGAGTAATACAATATAAGCATAAGATAAGGACTTCAAAATAGGCATTATGAATACATTCAATATGTCTCTACCAGAACCCACTGAGAAATGGTATAACTGAGGGGTAAAGACTTTAAAATGACAATGATGACTATGTTCAAGAACCTTAAAGAGGATGTGAATAATGAAGTCTGTGAAAGCACAAACTAACAGTGAAATGAAATAATGAAACAATGCAAAACACGAAAGTAGAAAGATAATCACCTCAAAAAATCTAAACTAAATTAAAACTAAAAATGCAACATTTAGGATATCAAACAAAAACCTCAGTGTTAAGCTTCACCAACACAGTGTAAGACATGAAACATGGAAGAGAGACTCTCTGGCATTGAAGACAAGGTAAAAGAAATGGATACCTCATCAAAGAAAATATTAAACTTAAAATAAGGAAAGAAATCCAAGATTCAGATATCCAGAAAATCCAAGGTACTGTGAAAAATTAAATCCATGAATAACGGAAATAGAGGAAGGAGGGAAAAAACCTAGGATAAAAACACAGAAGATATTTTCAAAAAAACTTACAGAATGAAAATTTCCAGCCCCAAATTAAGAGATACTTAAAAAGGTACAAGAAATATACAGAATCTCAAATAGACATAATTAGAAAAGAAATTCCCCATGGCATATAATAATAAAAACAATAAATGTATAGAAGAAAGGAAAACATTAAAGGATACATGGAAAAGACACAAAGTGTCTCATACAGACAGACACATTTGTTAGCATCTGATATCTCAGTGAATATTTTAAAAACCAGAAGGACTTGGATGGATGTTACACAAGAGATCACAGATGCCAGCCAAGACGATCAATCACAACATACATAGAACAAATATTCTACAATAAGACAAAATTTATACAGTATCTATATAGAAATTCACCTCTACAGAAGGCACTAGAAGGAAAATTTCAGTCTGAAGAGGTTAACAACATAAAAAGATACCAGAAATAAATAATCTCAAAACATCTTCCCCCAATCTCCCCTCCCCTACTCCTCAGAAAAGGGACCTCCCTCCTCCTACCCAGCCAAGTTGCATCAGAACTAAGCACTTCCTCTTCCACTGAGGCCAGGCCAGGTAGCCCCAGCAGAAGGAAGTGATAGAAAAGCAGGTAACAGAATCTATTGACAACGGTTTCTAATGTGCTTTCTCTCTCTCTAATTTGGATGCTTTTAATTTGTTCTTCTTGGTAAATTGTTCTACTTAAAATTTTCAGTGGATTGCTGAGTAGAAGTGACAAGTCTGGAGTAACTGTCTTGTTTGTGATTGGGAGCAATCTGCCAATCTTTGATCTTTAAGGATTTTATCTTTGGTTTTTACATAAACGTCCTTATATCATGGATAGGGAATTCCTTTTTAGTTCTAGTATTTTTTTTCAACAACAATAAGAACACCCAATTTACCCCCCAAAAGTGTTGATTTTTGTCAATATTTTAGCAGCGTCTTGATTATATGTGTTTCCTCCTTATTCTATTTTTAAATATTTGTTACGTTATTCTTGTTATATTATTTTTGTTTAACCAATGCCCATTCCTTGGATGAATTCCAGTTTGTTGCAATTTAGCATACTTTTCTGTATGCTTCAAGATTCAGCCTCTCAGCATTGCAGATTTTTGTGCCAGAGTTTCTTAGGGCACCAATCTGTACCTTTCTTCCTTAGTTGTGCTCCCTTTGGGTTTGACACCAGCATAATGCTAACCTTGTAGAAGGCACCAGGAAATGCTCTCACATGTTTTTGTGTTTGAAAGAGTTTGAAAGAAAGTTGGTGTTAGAATTCAGTAGGGAAGACTTCTGTTCTATGCTTCTCTTAGTTGTTATGTTTTGAAATTATGAATTTAATCTCTTGTTATAGACCTTTTTGTCTTGTCTGTTATATAAGTTTTGGTGGTTTGGGTATTTCTATAACATTTCTAGTAAATTTAGTTTTTAATAACTGTAATTCCCAATAAATTTAATTTGTTGACATTATCTACAATATTTTTATAATTATACATAATATTCTTTTTTATTCATGCCATCAGAATGGCATCTGATATTAATTCATAGGAGTTTTATAGCCACCAAGAAGCATTGTCTATGCATAGACATTCGTGTCTCAGCCAGTCTCAGAACTATTCTCGTTTAGTGGGATTAGCAATATAAGTTACCTGCATGTTCTGTAGTTTAAATTCTATAACTCTGTATTTTTGTAAAGTTTTAAAATAAGGGCTGGAGAGATGGCCAGCCGTTAAAGGCTAGGCTCACAACCATTAAAAATAACGTCTTATATTAAGTGTCTAGCTTTACCAATTTAAATCGTTCTCTTCTTTTACTTAGTTGGAGTAGCCAAAAGACTATAAATTCTGCTGATTCTTTTTCTGAGGAACTGTCTTTGTTTGAGAGATTCTTTTCTTTTTTAAAAATTGCATATTCATCAGTTTAATCTTCCTGAACTTTCTTCTAAGGTAGAAAATTACATTATGCATTTAAGGTGTTTCCTGATTTATTTATGTGGTTATAGTTATGATTTTTCTTCTGAACTTCATTTATATTATTTTCCATATGTAGTATTTTGGTTTAGTTTATCTCCATCCACTTCATAATTACTGTGTAATTTCTTGCTTGACCAACTCATTAAGAGTATGCTGTTTATTTTACATATAAATTTTCCAGTTTCCTAATATTCATTTCTAGTTTTATTTCATTGTATTTGATTTTATATATTTATGTATATGTATCTAATATGTAAGTTAAAATCTCCTCCACTTTTTTGTCAGTGTATTACTATATAGTATGGGCTTAGAATTTACTGCTGACATCAAACTTGTGATCTTTTTTTTCTTCTGAGTGTTGCAATTACAGATATGTACCACTATACCCAGCCATAATCTTTTTGAAATTTCAAGAACTAGTTGTATTATACAGCACATGGTTTATATTAAAGAATGTTCTGTGCATACTTGAGAAGATAATATATTTGTTGTTGAATGAATGTTAAGTAGATGTTAGGCCAAGCTACTTCCTTGTGGTCTTCTTTTTCTTTCTGTTATTTAAGCTACGTTTCTACAGTTTATTAGAGTGGACTGTGTGTTCATTTACACGATCTTGTTAATTCTTTCTTCACTGGGATGAGTATGTACCTTAGTGATACAGCATGTTCTCAGCACATATGAGACCCTGGGTTCAGTCTATAGCACCACATTTTTGGCTTCATATATTTCAGTGCTCTGTTGTTTGTGTACGTGTTTGTCATCCTGATCTCTTTATAAGTATGTAATGTTCTTGTATGAGCTGTATTAAAAAGTATAAGTAAAAAAATATTTTCTTGACTCTTTTCTAGATCACAGTTGGGGATATAGGAATGCCATTTAAGATTCGTGTTGGCCATACCAATTCTGGGTGCTCCCCTTCCTGGCACTGTAAGAGGGTAAGGATGTCAGTTTGTTCTTATTTTACACAGACTTCCCTGCAGATTCCTTCCAGGAATCATGTTTCGGTGAGACATTTTGTAAGTACTGTGAACTGGTGGAGTCACTGCAGCGTTCCCTAGACAGCAGTGTTACTTGCCCTCTATAGTTAATCGGTCCCAACTGACTGTGCAGAAAAAGCTTCAAATAAGTAACATTTTCCTTTCTTTATAAAGAAAAAAGAATACTTGAAACCACTTTGAAATCCACAGAGTTCTGGATGTACTTGTATTACTGTTAAAAGATGTTAACTTAATGTTGGTAATAGTTATTGTTAAAAGATGATAGTAATGATGTTAAAGGTTAAAAGATGGCTGTCTCTATGAGCATCTGTTTCAAAGAAGATGTGAAGATACGTCTTTAGTGATGTATCTTTAGTAACCTATTAGGCTTGGATGCCAGTTCTGGAACTTTAGGGAACACATGCTAATCAGGATAAAGCCCTTTTGATGTTTATTAAGAAAAAAAAATCCTTATTTTCTATACAACTTAAAATGAAAATTTATACTTATTTCCATGATTAGCAGTAAATGTAATCTCCTAATTAGACCCCTTCTTTTCTGTTTTGTGTTGTGGTAAATGATGTATTTACATCCTCCATCATTGCAAATTAGGGGTCTTTGAATAAAGTTGTCAAAAGGAAATGGTCATTGAATCTAATTCCTAGTATTCTTGGTATAGAAGTTTGAATGGTAATGGCTTTCATAGGTTCATGTGTATGATAACTTAGTCCCCAGTTGATGAATCTGTTTTGGAATGATTAGGATGCCTGGGTCTTTTTGGAGAAGATGTGTCACTAAGAATGGACTTAGAGCTTTCAAAAATATTTGTGCCTTTCCCAACATGCCCCCCCTTTTTTTGTCTCCTGCTCATGGATGAAGATTAGATCTCTCAGCTGTTCCTAGCATCATTCCTTTGCTCTGCCATCATGGATGCCAACCCCCTAAAACCATAAGTCATTTGTATACTTTCTTTTATAAGTTGCTTTTGTCATGGTGTTTTATTACAGAAATAGGAAAGAAAGTAAGATAGAAGTTGATTCTAAGAAGTGGGCTATTGCTGTCATAGATCTGTTATTCTGGCTTTTTTGGAAGAACACAAAAAACTTTGGGACTTGGGCTAAGAAAGTGGCTGAATGCTGTAAGCAGAGCTTAATGGGCCATTCTAATAGGAACATGGAAGATAGTAATGCTAAGAACTGTGTTGACTGTAGACTCTCAGCTTGAGAGCTTTCAGAGAGAAGCACTATTAACAGCTGTGCTAGGGACCATTCTTGTGATATTTTAGGCAAAGAATTTGCCTACCTTTTGTCCTTGTCATAAGAATTTCCTGAGAATAATTTGAAAAGCAATAGACTAATGTCTATGGCAAAATAAATTTTAAGCCAGCCTAATATTGACTCTGGTGCATGGTTATTAGTAATCACTGATAGGTCTGCAAAGGAAAAGCAAGCAGGCCAAAAGGACATACAAAAGTACAGTTTAAAGAGTAGAAAAACAAGAGGAGATTTATTTTTGGAGCAGTAACACTTCCATTGGTGAAGCTTTTTCCCTTAGAGCTGTAATACAATCACCTCAGGATGAAACAATGAAAAAATATCCTAAACTAGTGTACCCAAGAAGCAAGTAGGTGTAGACATTTTAATATCTAACAAAATAGATTTAAACACAAATCTAATCAGAGACTCAGTGATGTCTCTCTTTTCCTTTATCTTTCTTTTGTAGGTATGGAGATAGGGCTTGATAAGAAAGGAGGGGGAATATAGAAATATATAGAGATGATAGGACAAAAATAGATTATTGAATTTATGCCTCAACTTAAGGCCTTAATTGTTACTCACAAATAAGGTTATTTTTAATTCTGAAAGCATTCATTAGCTGTTCAAGGTCTTTTATGTACAAAATAGCACCATCTACAAATAAAGATACTTTGACTACATATCTTCCTGTTACCTTGATCTCCTTCAGTTGTTTTATTGCTCTAGCTAAAACTTCAAATACTATGTTGAATAGATATGAACAGTGGGTATCCTTGTCTTGTTTCTGAGTTTCTCTCTCTAATATATGTTGCCTGTGAATTTGCTGTATATTGTTATTATATTGGGGTATGTCCCTTGTATCCCTAGTCTCTTGAGGAACTCTTATCATGACGATATCATGTTGGCTTTTGTCAGTGGCCCTTTGGCATCTAATATGATGATCATGTGGATTTTGCCTTTCATTTTGTTAACGTGGTTTGTAACATTTATGAAACTACTTATGTCGAATTGTTCCTGAATCTCTGGAATAAAGCCAGTTTGATCATAGTGAATAATCTTTTTGATATGTTCTGAACTCAATTTGCAAGTATCTTTATGAGAATTTTATCATTTTTCTCATAAGAAAAATTGGTTTGAGCCAGGTGCAGTAGCACATGCCTGTAATCTCAGCACTCAGGCAGTCAGAGGCAGGCAGATACCTGTGAGTTCAAGGCCAGCCTAGTCTACAAAACAAGTCCAGAACAGTCAAGACTAACCCTCTCTTGAAAATCAAAACAAAATGCTCAGTTATTTTTCATTTATATTGATGATACTATACAAGGCTGTTTAGTTGTGGTTTGAGTTTGCTTTATAGTACAGCTTGAGATCAGGGATGAAGATACCTCCAGAAGATCTTTTATTCTATAGGACTGTCTTAGTTATTCAATTTTTTTGTTGTTGTTTGATTGTTTTGATTTTTCATATGAAGTTGTTCTTTCTAGGTCTCTGAAGAATTGTGTTGGTATTTTGATGAGAATTGCATTGAATCTGTAGATTGCTTTTGGCAAGATGGCCCTTTTTACTATGTTAATCATACTGATCCATAGGCATGGGAGATCTTTTCTTCTTCTCATACCTTCTTCAATTTCTTTCTTCAGAGACTTGAAATTTTTTTTGTACAAGTTTTTCACTTGCTTGGTTAGAGTTACAACTGAGATACTTTGTTTTCTTGTGGCTATTGTTGATTCCCTAATTTCTTTCAGTTTGTATTTTGTATGAGGGGGGCTACTGATTTAAAAATTTTTAACTATTATTTTTCCTTTTTACATATGTATTTATATCATTACACATAAATACAATAAACTACATATAGCAAAAAGAACCATGAAATAATCAAGAATTATAAAAATGTTACATTCATAATTTTTGGCTATTTGAATTTGGCAACTTTGAAGAAAATATCTTTCCTATCTTGGTGAGTCTAAAATTCATCAATATCTATCGTATCTCATCTGTATCAATTTAAAACATCTATCTAGACCTAGGAACATCTTAATTTCTAAACAACTAAGTTTAATTGTAAAACTAAACTATATGGTCTTCAACCTCATCAGAGATTTCAGAATGAATAAAAATTAATTATCTGAGTGAACCAGAAGTGTAGGTTAGCAATTTCCAAACTGAAAAAAAAAATGACAGAGACAGTGCGATGCCTTGAACAGCCTCCCAAAACTGTATAATGTTGGAATATCACCTTCAGCCTTCTGGCAGATGTATTTGTGAGGCAGAAAGTATTGAGGACTTGCTTACCCTGTTTTGGCAGAGTTTGGCCATCGAATCTGCCTGCATGCAAGCTTGCCCATTTTCAGGCAGAATTCTTTCTGTGGCAGAAATGAGGACATTTTGCACAGTGGCTGGTTTGCCACATTTGAATGCATCTCCATAACGACATTCTTTGATGCTCATCATCTTCTTTGAGGTAGACTGGGTGCTGCCAGTAGTTAACTTGTCTTGTCAAAAAACCTTTAAAATAATAAAAACATCTTGAAATGCCACATTCTGTAGGTCTTTGAGATTTTTGAAGACCTTATCTAACTATTTTACCTTATCTATCTATATAATCATATCTATCTGTTAAAGCTAGGATGTATACTTTTATGATTAAAAATAGACTAGTAATTTTCATGACCATGATCAGATCAATTAACAATTATACTGTATTACTTAATTATTATAAATAGCCTAAAATAACACTTTCAATGTATTAGAAGTAAACCTTGTATTATAATTGTTTTTATAGGTACAATACCTCATATTAGAGTAGAAATATATATAATATGTGTGAAGAATAATCTTAAAATTGAATTCTATACCAAGGTGTCAAAATTATACTTATTTTGCATCAATATAAAAATTATATACCAACAAATTAAAAATAACCTTATTTGTGAGTAACAATTAAGGCCTTAAGTTGAAGAGTAGATTCAATAATCTAGTTTCTGTCCTATCATCTCTCTGTATTTCTGTATTCCTCCTTCTTTCTCTTCAACCCTTATCTCCACACCTGACCCAGAGGTCAATGAGTAGGGAGCTGTTAAGTTTCCATGAATTTGTAAGATTTCTGTTGTTTCTGTTGTTGTTGTGTTCCAGTTTTAATCCGTGGTGGTCTGATTAGACACAAGGAGTTACTTTGATCTGCTTGTATCTGTTGAGGTTTGCTTTGTGACTGAGTTTATAGTCAATTTTAGAGACATTTCCAAGAGGTGCTGAGAAGAAGGCATATACTTTTGTGTTTGGGTGAAATGTTCCGTAGTATCTGTTAGGTCCTTTAGATTAATGCTGTCTACTAGTTTCATTATTTCCTCATTTAGTTTTTGTCTTGGTGATCTCTTCATTGGTATGAATAGGGTGTTGAAGTCTCCCACTATTAATGTGTGGCATACAACGTGTGATTTAAGTTTTAGTAATGTTTCTCTTATAGATGTAGGAGTTTTTCGTTTGTGGCAGAGATGTTCATGATGGAGACATCAACTTGGTGTGTTTTTCCTTTCATGAGTATGAAGTGTCATTCCTCATCTCTTTTGATTACTTTTGTTTAAAGTCTATTTTATTAGATACTATAATGGCTGCTCCACCTTGCTTCTTGGGACTATTTACTCAGAATACCTTTATCCAGCCCTTTACACTGAGGTTATTCTTATCTTCATTGCTGAGGTATGTTTCTTATATATAGCAAAATCATGGGTTCTGTCTTTGTATCCATTCTGTTAGCCTCTGTTTTTTTACTGGGGAGTTAAGACCATTGAAGTTGAGGGATATTAATAACCAGTAGTTGTTATAGTGTCCCAGATCTACACTTGAGATTCTTTCTTCCATCTCTTGTATACTGTTGATTTTGCTTATGTCTGTAGTTCCTGTTCTCTTCCCTAGGTTTTCCAACTACAGGATTGCCTCAGATTGTGTTTTCTCTATTGCTTCTAATTCCCCTTTTTATGTTTTGAAGAGTTTTATTCAATTCATTAATTTCTTTATTCTGTTTGATTATATTTTCCTGTAATTCTTTCTAGGATTTAGTCAATGCCATCATCTGTTTGAATGTATTTTCTTGTATTTCTTTGAAATACTTATTTTCCTCATTCTAGGTGTCTATCATTATGTCACCTCAGATTTAAAATATGTTTCTTGCACTTCAGGGGTGTCAGTATCTCCAAGGCTTGTTGTGGTTTATGGTGGTATCATGGCTCTGAATTTTGTTGCTTATGTATTCGCACTGGCCTCTATCCATCTGGTTGTCTCTGGTGTTAGCAGACCTGTAGGTCCCTCTGAATGGGTCACTGTCTGTGTCCCAGGTGGGCCAGGCAGGTCAGGAGTAGGTGAAGAGAGCTCCAAGCCAAAGGCTGCATGGCAGGGCTTCCCATAACCCTCCTCAGGATGACGGACAATGGGTATTAGAACCCAATCACAGCTCACCTCTGATGGGTTCACTGTCTGTATCTCAGTTGGGTCAGGCAGGTGAGGAACTTACTGAGAGAGCTCCAAGTTCAAATCTGCTTGGGTGCCACAGGCCTCCTCTACTGGCCCACTGGCTGTGTCCTTGATGGGCCAGGCTGGTGAGGAGTGGTGGAGAGAGATCCATGCACAAATCTTCTTAGGTATTCCACAGGCAGGCCTCCTCAGGATGGGGGCTAATGTGGGTTGTGGTCCAACTCACCTCTGTTGGTTCACTGTCTGCCTGATGGGCCATGCTGGTGAGGTTTGGATGGAGAGAGATTTCTATAAGTTATTGTAATTGGTCTATTTGTATTGATATGTATATTTATTTGTGTACAAATAAGTATAAACAAATTTGTAAAGCAAAAGAATGTGCACGACTACAGGGACTTTTAAATTTGAACTTATACATTTTGCAATATAATATAGTTAAAAACCTATGGTAGCCAGGGAAGTGGCATGTGGTGGTTTATATGTTTGAATACTTGATTCTCAATATTGTGGAACTGTTGGGAAGATTAAGGGGTCAGGCCTTGTTGGAAGAGGTATGTCATTGGAGATAGGCTTTGAGCTTTCAAAATAAATTGTTTCTTGTGTGCCTCTATGTCTTTTGCTTGTGGATCAAGATGTGAGATCTCAGGGATTTCTTCCAACATCCCTTTCTTTGCTGTCAGAGACCGCAACCCTCTGAAACCATAAGCCAACTAAACACATTTCTTTATAAGTTGTCTTGGTTATGGCATTTTATCACAGCAATAGAAAAGTAACTAAGACCCGTGGTAAAATTTCCGTCTTGCAGTTTTATAATATGAGAGAAAATTATTTTTAGAAATTCATGGAAGGTGAATCATAACTTAAAGCACATTTTTCTGTATTTTATGGATGATTATTTGTTAGTAATGATATCACTTTTACATTAAATTCATAAAAATTCTTGAAGCAGAATGAAAAACTATGTTTACATTGAGAAACTACAGAATATATTTGTTAGAGTTCAGAATTACTCCCTGACTTTTATCTAAAATAATGTTCTTTTCTGCTTTTTAGGCCTTTCAAAGTATGATATTCAAGTTGATACTTAAGTAATTACATGATATTTTAAATTTTTTACTGCTTAATAAATTTACAAAAATTTTCCATATCTTACCATACCAGTTGGCTAATAAATAATAACTAATATCATACTCACTATGAAGTTAGGATGCAGGCACGCTTGTTAGATAGTTTAAAAAGAACATGTAAGATTGCAATGGAAAAATAAAACAATCAGAATGAAATACTCTCTTCCTTTCCTCTTTAATACAAATACACTCTCACTGAAAGACAACGTTCTGACCTGAGAGCCCATGAAGAAAAGAGAACTTTCCTAATGCTTGAAGATCAGGTGGTGGAATAAACTTAGGGTTTTGTGCATGATAAACTTATAGCTACCTCTGAGCTACCTCCAGTTCCTGAGACACAGCTGCTCTAAGACACATACTTTATTCAGAAACTTATTCCAAGTGTATGAAAACCTTGAAGAGTTTGTTGTTTTAGCTAAATAAGATCCTAGATATGCATTATTACTGTTTTGTTTAATTTCCTATATTTTATAAGTTTGAACTATAACCTATGTATCAGATTTGGATAAAATACATTTGATTCATTGTTTTTTTTGTTGTTAAAGATAAAATTGCAAAACATGAATTCTGGAGAAAAGTTTTATATCCCTGTTCAACGATGGTTAGCACAAGAGCAAGAGGATGGAGAAATCTGCCGAGAATTTCCTATTTTAAGTAAAGGACAACCTGTCCTTCCAGGTAAGGAAGATACAACTCTAGGTACCAGAGATAAAACCAGCTTGCCCAAATGTGGAAGATCAAGGAACTTAATAAATGCATGTTGCATAAGTAATTGAATGAATGATTAAGATGTTAAATGCTTTAAATGAATTACTGTTGCTGTTATGTTAAATGCATTCAAATATTTTTAAATTGCTTTATACATCAGTCTTCACTAATATGTGCTTATTGTCATTAGTCCTGTTGGGAGGTTGACTGAAATGCCATTTAACAAAAATGAGATTAACTTATAGAGCATGATAACCAACATCCTCTATCAGCCTTCCTAATTCTGTGACCCTTTAACACAGTGTTGCATGTTGTGATGACCTCCAACCATAAAATTATTTTCGTTGTCATTTAATAACTGCCATGAGTCATAATGTCAATATTTTTAGAGACAAAGGTTTGTGAAAGGAGTCAAACCCAGAGGCTGAGAACTGTTCCTCTAGAGGACTAGAACTAAGTGAGTAGATATACATCCAAATCAGATTTATTGAGCTGTCTTACTCAGCCTATACACTGTACATATGCACAGTACAGTCTGGGTAGTCCAGTAACAACTGCCTTCATACTGGAGAGTCTGAGAACAGGTTAACTTCTCAACCCACCAGGTTGGATGACTTAACACTCCATACCTGGCATCAAAGGCCTGGAAGATTTCTAGAGCGGTGGTGACTGTTTTTAGTCCATGCAGGAGGCCTGAAGAAACTGTATTATTGAATGAATACTGTACTTATGGATGAAGCAATGTAGCAGAGGCAACAACAGGATAGATGAACTCATCAACGGGGTGGGCCAACTTGCCAGTGAAGTGCTAAGGCAAAGAGAAGAGCAGCAGTTTTCCTGTTGGACCCCCTTTACCTACTGCTGGAAGGTGCTCTTTCTGCCTTAAATAACATTAATCAAGAAAACCCATCAAACTGATGTCTTATAAGAGGCTTCATCTGGCAACTGATGGAAACAGATGCAGAGACCCAGAGCCAAATAGTAGGAAGAGCTTGGGTAGTCTTGTAGAGGGGTGGAAGAAGGATTGAGGGAGCTGGATGGATCAAGGGCACCACAAGAAGACCTACAGAATAAATCAACCTGGGCCCATGGGGCTCAAAGAGACTAACCAAACAGTATGTGTGTGATGGACCTAGACCTCCCACTGATATATAACAGACATGCGCCTTGATTGTCACGCAAGTCCCCTAACAATTGCAGCAGGGGCTGACTCTGACTTTGTTGTCTGCCTTTGGATCCCTTTCTCATAGCTGGGCTTACTTGTCTGGCCTCAGTGGGAGAGGATGCACTTAGTCCTGCTGTGACTTCATGTATCAGGGTGGGTTGGTACCCATGGAGGGTCTCCCCTTCTCTGAGGAGAAGTGAAGAGAGGGATGAGAAAGAGGGGATGTGAGGAAGGGACTGGAAGGAAACGAGGGAGGGTGCTGCAGTCAGGCTGTAGAGTGATTAAATAAATAAATTAATGAACAATGCAAAGCAAAGGAAAGTATAAACTAAGTGAAAAATGGAGCCTGCAGAGTATAAAGAATTGTTCCTAGTCACATATGCAAGAGAAAATTAATAGTCTAAACTATACAAAAAACAAAAAACAAAAAATAAACAAATAAAGGAAACAATCAATCCAAGTAAAAAATGAACTGTGAATCTGAAAAAGAATATTCAAAAGAACAAATAAAAATGGCTAGTAAATAACTTTCAAGTGTTTGATATCTTTAAATACTTTACAATCTTACCCCAGTCAGCATGGTTAAACTAGAAAGGACGGATGAGAAGATGGGTGGAGAAGAACCATTGCAAAGGGGCTTAGTAGGACAGAGATACTAAGAAGGGGAAAAGGGGGAACAGGAGGAGGGAACTAACTGGGTACGGAAGATGGAAGGTAATACAGAGGGATGTTAGCGTGGAATGAGATAAATAACATTAAGGGTGTTTGTAAAAGCTATGGAAACATTATTTTATAATCTTAAAATAATGCTCCCCCACAAGAGCCATAGACTATCTAACTAAAATGCTGGTGCCAGATATGAAACTCTTCTTTTGAGTCTTTGATCACGAGGGCCTGAGAGACTCTGCAAACAGTATAAGATGTCACTATATCCACTCTCACTAGAACTTGAAGGTAAGACCCTATTGTTGGATCTTACTACACACTTCAGACATAGGGTATGTCAGATATGAACATGAACTCACTTACGCTTATATCTTAAAGTATTTTTATCTGTATTATCTAGTAGTTTCAAAGTTTTCAGTCTTACATTAAGACCTTTGATTCATTTCAAATGCAGAGATAAGAAAGAATCCAGTTCTATTATTCTTAATATGTTTTCTAGTTTTCTCAGCTGTAGTTACATGGATTTATTCTTGTGTCCCCTATTCTATTATATTTGGCCTACACATTGATTTTGTGTCAGTACTATGTTGTTTTGTTGTTCTGGTTGTGGAGTATAATTTATTGGGGGGACAGGATCATGTATCTTACAATATAATTTGTAATCAGCTACTATCATATGTCTAATGTCTCTCTTTGTGTTTGGGGTTGATTTGGCTGTTTGAAGTCCTTTGTAGTTCTATAAAGTTTGTTTCTGATACTTTTTACTGGATAGATGTATGCAAACTATTAACTCCAGTTAGGGTACTAATGGCAAACAAACAAACAAACAAACAAACAAATAACAATAAGCCCCAATCCTATCGAAATATAGCTTGGTGAATAGTGAGCTTATTGGTGCTACTTCTCAGAAAATGGGTGACTCAAAGGCAGCTGGCACCACCGAAAAAGACCATAAGGCATGGGTGATGACTCATGTAACCTACATTATTGGAGCTTCCTTCACAACTTGTACGTGGGTTCATAGAAGAGTCTGTTCTTCTCCTCCTCCTCCTCCTCCTCTCTCTCTCCCCACCCCTCTCTCTCCACACATATATGTATATATATGTATATTACTGGAGATGGCCAGTTCAGGCTCCTTATCCTTTGTTGCTAGGAGTCTTAACTAGGGCAAACCTTGTAAAATCCTGGGAGTTTTCATTGCCCTATGATTCTAGCTCATCCCTCAGATGCCCACCCCCTATTCTAGTTGTATCTCCCAGTTCTTTCTCTTTCTCCATCCTCCCCAGACCTGGTCCCACCTGGTGACATTCCCCTGTCCCTTCATCCACACTTTCTATTCTATTTCCCTTTCTCAGGGAGATCTCATGTGTCCCCATCCCTGATCCCTTCTTGTTACTTGGCTTCTCTGGGTCTATGGATTGTAGCATGGTTATTGTAATGAAAGTTTTAGTTTCTTTGTAAACTAAGTTGTGTTATGTAAATATGTCCTTCTTTTAATTTCAAAAGTGTGGAATTTCAGTTTGAGCTTTAGTTTGTCCACAGCTGTTAACTGGCTCGTGCAGGGCGTGGCTTTTGCCAACTGGAAAGCCAGTCCTCCTGTGGCATGGGGAGGGGCATGAACTAGGACTCTGAGGATATAAATGAGATCTCAGAGAGAGCCTGACATGTGGTATTGGCCTGTGGCATGTAGCCATTTGAAGAGACCAGAGACATGTAATGTAGCAGTTTGGAGCCGACAGATGGAAAGAACTGTTTCAGGGTGCAGTGGTTTGGAGGGGCCTGCTGGCTGCATTTGCTGTTGACAGAGATTGATGTAGCTCTAAAGACCCTTCAACCCTAAACAGCAGGAAGAACTAAAAAGGCCACTTCTCACTAACCTTCTTTCTCTTATGTAAGGTTGGGAGGTTAGAAAGGAGGTTGATGGCTAAACACCCCCAAATAAAGCCAAGTTTAAAAATGCCCTATAAATCTTTGGCTTTATAGCTAATATCTACTTGAAAGTGAGTACATACTATGTTTGTCTTACCGAGTCTGGGTTATCTCACTCAGGAGTGATTTTTTTTAAGTTCCATCTATTTGTCTGTAAATTTCATGATTTTTTAAAAACAGCGGAGTAACACTTCACTTCATAAATGTACACCATATTCTTTATCCATTCTTCTATTGAGGGACATCTGGGCTGTTTTCAGTTTCTGGATATTATAAATAAGGCTGCTATAAACACAGTTGAGCAAGCATCCTTGGGAAATGATGGAATATATGGCTAGGAGTGGTATAGCTGGGTCTTGAGGTAGATCAATTTGCCAATTTCTGAGACACTGCCAATTGACTTCCAAAGTGTCTGTACAAGTCTGCACTCCTACCAGCAAGGAAGAAGTGTTTCCCTTGCTCCACCTTCTTATCAGCATGTGCTGTCACTTGAGTTTTTGACCTTAGCCACTTGAAAGGTGTAAGATAGAATTTCAGAATTGCTTTGATTTGCATTTCCCAGATAGCTAAGGATGTAGAACATGTCTTCAGGTGCTTCTCAGTTATTTAATATTCCTCTGTTAGGAATTTTGTTTAGATCCGTACTATTTTAAAATTGAATTATTTGATTTGTTGATGCCTACTTTCTTGAGTTCTTTTTTGTTTTGTTTTTAATTTTATTTTTTCTTTAAAGTTTTAAAAATTTATTATAATGTATTCAGATTACATCCCTATTGTCATTCTCTCATTTGTAGCTTCTCATTTTGACCCTCCCACCTTCTTCTGCCCTATTCCCCTCCCCTAGACCTCTGACAGAGGGGACCTTATCCATCACCATATAACCAAAGCCTATCAGGTCTTATCTGGACAGCTTGCTTCCCCTTCCTTTGTGTGCCATCAGGATTCTCACCAAGAGGAAGTGATCAAATTTGGGTCAGTTTCTATATGCAAAACAACTCCTTCTCCTATTGAGAGTCAGTAATTAAATTAAGAGGGTCAGGAAAATCTAGTAATATCATAAGAATTGCACAAAATTCTGATTTTTGAATTGAAGCATATGGACTTTGGATCACTTTGCTTATTTTGTTTAACTGATAGCCCTGCCATTCCCAGCTTATTTGAATCAGTATGGAAGGCAAGTGTTTCATGAATTGGCATTCCCTTTAAAATATGTGGGTGAATGCAGTTAGTTCTTTTTATAAACTGTAAATGCTTTCCTTTAGGATATTTCTTGCTAACTTCTCCCAAATAGCTACTACAAGCTGTTTGCCAATCTTCATTGATTATCCATAATAACATAATCTCAGCATTAGTAAAAGGCACTAGGATTTCAGCTGGGTTTGTTCTTGACAATTCACATAGTCTTATCCTACCTTTTAAAAAATACATTTATTTTATTACACATGTATAAAACAAACTACATACAGCAGGGAGAACCATGTGACAATCATGAGTTATATAAATGTTACATTCATAGTGGTTTGCCTATTGTATTTGTCCAGCTTGAAGTAAACATCATTCCTGTCCTGTTGGGTCTAAATTTCTGAATGAGATTCATTATCTATCCTATTTCAACTCTAATCACTTAACTTCTTCATCTTGATCTAAAAAGATTGTATCCCTTAACCAGTTAAACTTGATTATAAAACTATACTATCTGGCCTTCAATGCCCCTCTGAGACTTGAGAAGGAATAAACTTAAATTCCTGCGTGAACCAGCAGTGCGAGTTAGCAGCTTCCAAAATGTACAAATTGACTTAAGATGTTTTACTGCCTGACCAGTCACCCAATATAGTTTATAACGTTGGGGCCTCATCTTCAGCTTTCTGGCCTAATATCTCTGCCAGACTTGTATGCAGAGCAGGAACTATTGAGACTGCTTACCCTGACTTGGCAGAGTGCAGCCATTGACTCTGTCTGCATCTAAGCTGCCCATTTTTAGACAGAATTCTGTTTGTGGCCAGAATGAGGACATTTTGCCCAGTGGCTTATTTGCCACATTTGAAGCCATCTCTATAAGGAGGCTCTTTGATGCTCATCATCTTCTTTGAGGTTGGCTGGGTGTTGTCAGGAGTTAACTTGTCTTGTTGTCAAAGAAATTTAGGATTATAAAAACAACTTTAAATGCTATATTCTGTGTGTTTGATTTCTTTATGTATGTTGGAAAGTAGCCCTCTCTCAGATGTAGGGTTGGTGAAGATCTTTTCCAATTCTGTAGGCTTCCTTTTTGTCCTATTGATGTCCTTTGCCTTATGGAAGCTTTTCAGTTTCATTTGTTAATTTTTTATCTTAGTGACTGCATTATTAGTATACTGTTTAGGAAGTTGTCTCCTGTTCCAATGTGTTCAAAGACGTGGGGCCTTGTTGGAGGAAGTGTGTGAGGTAGGATGAACATTAGGGTTTCAAATGCTCAAATGAGGCCAAGTCAGTCAGTCAGTCTGTCTGTCTGTCTCTTTCTCTTTCTCCCTCCTCCCTGTGGATTCTGATGTAGAACTCTCAGCTCCTTCTCCTGTACCATGTCTACCATGATGCCATGCTCCCTTCCGTGAAGATAATGGACCTCTGAAACTGTAAGCAAGCCGCAATTAAATGCTTTTCTTTGTAAGAGTTACCATGGTCAGCTGGGCATGGTGGCAAATGCCTCTAATCCCAGCACTGAGGGAGGCAAAGGCAGGCAGATCTTTGTGAGTTTGAGGCCATCCTGGTATACAAATCAAGTCCAGGACAACCAAGGCTACACAAAGAAACTTTGTCTTGAAAACCCCAAAAACCCAAACCCAAACCAAATCAAACCGAACCAAACCAAATAAACAACAACAACAGTTACCATGATCATGATGCCTCTTCACAGCAATTGAACACTGACTAAGACAAAGTATGATCAAAATAAACTCCTTTCTTCACACACTTAAATTTTATTTGTTGTGTGTATATATGTACACATCAGTGTATGCTACAGTGTGTGTATGTGTGTGTGTGTGTGTGTGTGTGTGTGTGTGTGTTGTGTGTGTGTGTACTTGCATGTGTGTGTAAGTCAGAGTATAGCTTGTGGGAATTGGTTCTCTCTAACCTGGGGATCAAATTCAGACCATCAGGCTTGGCAGCAGGCATCTTTTTCCTGATAAGCAATCTCTTTTTAAAATATATTTTATTCATTTATTCATATTACATCTCAATTGTTATCCCATCCCTTGTATCCTCCTATTCTTCCCTCCCTCCCATTTTCCCCTTACTCCCCTCCCCTATGACTGTGACTGAAGGGGACCTCTTCCCCCTGTATATGCTCATAGGATATCAAGTCTCTTCTTGGTAGCCTGCTATCCTTCCTCTGAGTGCCACCAGGCCTCCCCATCCAGGGGACGTGGTCAAATATGCAGCACCAGAGTCTGTGTGAAAGTCAGACCTATTGGGACTCTAGGTGAGAGAAGCATGGGATAATGGGGAAATAGAAGGATCCAGAGGGTCTTAGAAACCTACAAGAAGAACATAATGATGGGTGGATCTGGGCCCAGGGGGCCTGCTCAAAGTATGGCACTTGCCAAGGACAATACATGCAATAAACTTCAAACACCTACCCAGATCTACCCAATGGACAGGACATTCTTCACAGATGAGTGGAGAGTGGGGTCTGATAAGCAATCTTATTGGCACATAAACTCCACGTCCTCATTTCGACCACAGACAGAATTCTGCCCGAAAATGGGCAAGCTTGGATGTAGGCAGAATTGATGGCCAAACTCTGCCAAGACAGGGTAAGCAAGTCCTCAATACTTCCTGTCTCACAAATATGTCTGTCAGATATATTGGGCCAGAAAGCTGAAAGTGATGCTCCAACGTTTTAGAGAGTTTTGGGTGACTGTTCCGGCAGTAAACTGTCTCTGTCATCTTCTCATTAGCGAAGCTGCTAACCTGAACACCCTGTATACTCAGGTAATTAATTTCATTGCTTCTCATGTCTCTGATGGGGTTGAAGACCAGATAGTTTGTTACGTCCACATTTTGAGAGACTCCCCAAACAGACCACCCAAGAGCAGGATCCAAATGCAATGGCAAGGAAGTCTTTATTGCAGGTTGGAACCCGGGGCCATTCCTCACATGCACTGACACTGCAGATGCAGGGAAGTGGCCTCAAGTCTCAATTAAAAGGGGTTTTTATAGGTTTTAGACAAATAAATGGGCTTTGCAGTATATGATTGGATGGCATTTGGGCAGAAAAGCTGCAAGCAGGGAGTTACAAGCCTTGTCATCTCATGGTTGGGTAATAAGTGTAGGAGGAAGTTGGCCTATAGAAAAAATTGGTTGAAGCAGTTATGGAGCACTAGGAACTTTGGCCTGGCTTCTCCTAATTGGTTGTTGCTATGTGCCAGACCACCTGCTGGTCAGCTTGGCCAGCAGAGGGTATATTTGGACTTTCCCAAGATGAGCTGATTGTGTTGCTAGGAAATATTTTTCTGTTTAGACTAGTTTGTGGTTTTTCTGGACTCTGGCTTCAGGCCCTGGCTAGGTTTAACACAAAATGGAGTTTGTCTGGTCCTTTCAAGTTCAGTTTTACAATTAAGCTTAGTTGTTTAGAGGTTAAGATGTTTTTAGGTCTAGATAGATATTTTAAGTTGATAGAGATGAGATATGGTAGGTAATGATTTACATTCAGAATTTTAGACTCACCAAAATAGGAAAGATGTTTTCTTCAAGGTTGCCAAATACAAATAGCCAAAACACTATGAATGTAATATTTATATAATTCCTTATTGTATCATGGTTTTTCTTGCTATAGGTAGTTTATTGTATATATGTGTAATAATATAAATGTATGTAAAAAATAAAAAATTTAATTAAAAAAGCTTTATTTATCTGATACTTGTCACAACAGTGGTTACTGAGAAGAATTTTCTTTAACGAACATTCTATGGGATATTCTATGTGATTTTTCCACAATCTGGATTTGTATCTACTAATGAGAGTGAGGTGTTGAAGGCAAACCTTATTGGTGTGGCTTTGCTTTTTTGTTCATTAGTTTTTGTTTTATGAAAATGGGCATATTAATTTCTGTATATTTATAGTAACTATGTCTTCACACTGAGTAATTGCCTTTATTAATAATCTGTTTTAATTTAATGCCATTCCTTAGCTCTTCTGACTGATTTGAGTGTGAAGCTTCATTTCTAGATATTAGTATAGCTGTTTTTCCTAGTTTTGAGTTTCCACCTGTTTTGTATATCTTTTCCCATTTTTCCTAAAATACTATTTTATGATTTGTACGAGAATTTCATATAATATTTAATCTCTAGTCCTTCTCCTCTCCAATCTATCTCTACCTGCCCACCACTTACAACTTCCTGTTCTTTCTTTCATCTTTTTTTTTTTTTTTTTAAATAATAGCCTATGTACTCATAGGTTTCGGGCCACCCACTAGAACATAATTGACTAACGAGGAACCACATCCTTAAAGACAACTGATTCTCCCTTTAGCAGAAACCATCAACTATGAAGATCTCTACTGCTATGTATGGGGGCTTATGAGCTCTTGATACTGTCCATGCTGTAATGTTGAGCTCGTATAGGTCTTGTGTCGGCACATACAGACACTGTGAGTTCATGAGTGCAGCAGTCTCCTCATATCTAGAAGTCATAGTTTGGCTATACTTTCCCTTAATTAAAGTTTACAAGAGCGCAAGACCACAAGAGTTATACTGAGATTAGAGAACGAAGCTTTACTGATGTACAAACTGTTGGGCTGTCTCTGAGAGAAAGGAGCACAGTCATACCAAAATAGAGTTTGGGCTTTTACAAGAAGGGTTAAATTTGGTAGAGTTGTGGGAGAGCATTAAGGGGGGGAGGAATCTGCTGCAAACAAAGAGACTGTTGTAAACATAAATTTTTTTATGAGGGGACTTCTGGTCATAACAGGATACCATGGGAGTTAAGATAACAGGATGCTGTGGGAGTTAAGGCAACAGGATGCTCCTGTCTTGGGTCAGACTCCTGAGAGAAGCAGAATGTGCAGTTTATATTTCCTCAGGGAGATAGGTTTCTCCTTGGCCTGGATTTGGGCCAGGCTACCATACTTGCCAGGTATTGATTATGGAGCTGTTGTTGGTCTCATCTATCTACTTCCTGATGGACAAGGAGCTGGTCCAAGTCATAGTATGGCCTCTGCTTCAGGCAAGCCTAGGAACTGAAATGGGGAGAAAGATGAACAGGTAAGGAAGAATTGGTTAAAACCAGTGGGTGACTTGTTCTATCCAGTTTTGATTGCATTTTCAGAGACATGGGTCTAGATAAGAGAATAAAAATCCCAATAAGGTGTACTACTGTCATTAGTGGGTTTCAGAAAGGAACACAGAGGAAGCAGTGAGTGATTTGAGAAGCTTAGAGAGGCACTGAGAGTATCCTTACAGGATGTTTCCTCAAGGATGCTCTGAGATGTTTCATTGTAACTGGTTTTTAGCAGCTGCCATACCCTAAGCACTACTTCAGTTAGGAGATCAAGGATAGTCTGCCTGTGAAAGGTCTGGAGCTCTTTAAGAAATTTTATGTTTACCACTTGGTGAAGCTTATGAAGAGCCACAATCCCTTTTACATATTGAAGTCCCAGGGCCTATGGTGGTGAAAGTGGCATACTCTTTGTTTTCAGTAACCTGCATTCCCCTCCCCCCTTCACGGTTCTTTGGTACTAGCACCTCCAGGAAGGAACACCCCCAGTGTACTCAGTATGTGTGATAAACCATGGTTGCATTTGGTGTTTTGTGAGACAGAGGTATTTTGCTAGGTTCCCTGTCTTTGTTTTTCAGTGATGGTGGATACCGTCTGTCATCATCTATTGAATCATAGAAAGAGAAGGTTGGGTTAATTGGCTTAGGGCAGAAAAAAAAAAAAAAAAACAAAAAAAAAAACAGAGAGTGGAGTTGAGAATTTCACTCTCATTGCTGCTGTTTTCAGTGACCAACTGGATGCCAAGCATATGGGAGAGTAAAGCATAATCCAGCATGGAGGGGTGAGAGGATGGTGGAAAAGGACAGTAACAATCCTAAAGTAGTTTTTGTGTTAGTAGGGGTGTGGGAATATGGGAGATCTTAAGTTTAAGAGGCCCCCATGGAAGTAGAAACACACTTAGGGGTTGGAGGGTTCTTTCCTAACATTTTAGGGGTGTCAGTGGTGGTCTGAAAGAGAAAATGACCATTGAGGACCAAGATGCCTTCCTGATAGAGTCTAGATGGGTTTTCTGAGTCAGGGCTTCCATTAGTCAGCCCATGAATTCAGCTGGTTTTTCATCAGCCTATTGAATTAATATCTAGAGCATGTCCTATCTGGCCCCGGTGGGAGATGATGGGCTTAGTTCTGCTGCTACTTGATGTACCACAGTGGGTTGGTACCCTGTGGGAGCCATGGAAAATTCTCCAGTACCTTTGGCCAAGTGGATCTCAAGAGAGAGAGAGAAATTCCCATAAGCTCCTGAACTTAACCCAGGTGCCTCTGAATTAGGTCCACAATCAACATAGTTATGGGAATGTTTGTCACTTAGATAAAGGGAACTCAGAACTATGTATCTGATTTTCCAGTGTGCTATTATATGTACCTGAAAAATTTTTCATTATAAAATTATTTTCTTTGAGTGGGCAAGTGTTCTAAAGAAAACCAACAACAATGTGCTCTCATAAACTACATGAAATGCATTTTCAATTATTAGTTTTAATTGTTGTAACAGATGAACATTAATTTCACCATCAAAACTATTCCTAAGATCAAAGTTTAATATCACTCATTCTGTATATGTTGTTGTGCGCCAGTTCTCTAGAACTCTGGAAGTGATTCTCTGTGCCTATGTGAGAGGAACTCTTACACCACTCACCAAAGCTCTTGGGTCTAATATCAGTTTCTATGCTTTTAATCATTTTAGATGCCTCATTATAATATTTACCATTTTATGACAGGATTATTTTTTTAATGTATGTAAAACATAGCAGATATTTATAAAATAAGGTAGTATTGCCATAAGACCTTGCAGTTCTACCAAGACTACAAAGCAATGTCTTGAAGAAATATTTGAATCTGATCACACGTTATCATTGCCATTTTAAGGACAATAGCTAAGGCACTTAGAAAACTCAATGTCCATTGGCAGATGAACAGAATTTTGGTATATACTTAAAATAAAGTAGTATGCATTACCGAAAGAAAGCCAGCCCTGCTTTATCTGATGAACTCTTGTATTATTTCTGTGACTGCAGGATAATGTGGTAATATTATTTCATCTTTTGGAGGAGGCTCTATAGTGTTTTACATGGTAATAATTTCTTTCTTTTTGTTTGTTTTTTGAGACGAGGTTTCTTTGTGTAGCCTTGGCTGTCCTGGACTCACTTTGTAGACCAGGTTGGCCTCGAACTCACAGCAATCCGCCTGCCTCTGCCTTAGATGTCTTAGTTAAATTTGGGAGGCAGAGGCAGGCAGACTGGGATTAAAGGAGTGTGCCACCATGCCCGGCTACATGGTAATTTCAGAATATCACATTTTAGTAATTAGTTCACAAGTATTGAAACTACTGTGTTTCCAGTTTTTTTCTTCTTTCTTTTTATGTAGTACTTGTTTCTATTCTATTCACATTGGCTTTCTTAATGGCTGCATAGTATTTTATATGATCTTTAAAAATTGTTCCTATAGGTATGTTGAGCTTTTATATGCTTAATTGACCATTTATATATTTTATTTGGGTAATTGGCTGTACTTCTTTACAATTTGTGAATTTGTCTTATTGTTATTTTTGATGAGTTACACAGTTCCTTCTATATCCTGGATATTAACTCCTTACTAAATATACAATTTGTAATTATTTCTCATCATTTCATGGCTGCATTATTTACATTGTAGATTGTTTCTTCCACAGTGTGGAATATTTTAAGTTTGGTGGAATATGCATGTATCTGCTTTCGTTTTGCTGCTTGTAATTTTGCTGTCTTGCCTGAGAAATCACTATGAAATTTGATATACGAACTCATTCTCTATATTTTATTGCAGTTTTATTACCTTAGATCTTACATTAGTTGATTAGTGCATTTTGAGTTATTCTCTGTGTCATATAATGGACTAACTTATTTGTCATATAGATATCTAGCTTACCAATACCTTTTATTGAAGAGTCTTTTTACCCCATATTGTATAGTATTCTCATGCTTGTTAAAATTACTTGACTTTGAGCCAGGCATAGTGGCACATGCCTGTAATGCCAGCACTCAGGGAGGCAGCAGCAGGCAGATCTCTATGAGTTCGAGGCCAGCCTGGTCTACAAAGTGAGTTTAGGACAGCCAACACTACACAGGGAGAACTTTTCTTGAAAAAAAAAAAAGGAAGAAAATACTTGACTGTGAATTTAAATGTTTATTTCTTGGCTCTCTATTATTCTAGTTTATTGTTTTGTAGCATGCTATATTACATTTTCTCTGTAATATGTTTTAAAATCAAGAAGAATGAAGTGAAAATGTTCTGTTTTTTCAAGATGATTTAACTATATAAGGAGTGCCTATACATTGAACATGCACATTATGATGCTTTTTATTTCAATAAAAGTTCAGGCTTGTTGGGGTTGGTCTGGTGCTGTATATTTAAATGCTAAACACTGGTCTACAGGATCTGGTTGCACCCAGACAAGTGCATTCTCACATGTATTGGCCTTTGCTGTATAAACCTTACTCCCCAATTTTTGTTGATTGGTTAATAAAAATAGCTAGAAGCCTGTAACTGGTCAGAAGAGAAGTAGGAAGAAGTTAGGTACCAGGCTTGAGGTATCAGATGGGGACTATGAGGAAGGAGAGAGAAGCAGGAGAGCAAGTCAGAGAGAAGAAAGTCACCATAGGACAGTATGGACCGTGAACACCTGGCCATGAGGGCTGGTATGATGGAACAGAAGCAGCCAAGGCAGGAACAGTTATGGCAAATAACTTGGGGTATGTACCTAGGAAATAGCAGGTAGTTTAAAGGCTTGATATCTGCTTAGTTATTTTGCTTTAGAGCTAAGCATACATCTAAAAGTTCTTTGTGTAGATTATTTGGGAACTAGCTCCATGGTAGTAACTAACCACTTTCTGGTTGCATTTGAAGTCTGCTTCACAAGATGGAGCCCATGCCTAGTACTGTTAACTAGGCCAAATTCCATGGATGGTTAGGTCATAGGCCTTAGGGGAAAACTTAGAACCATGTACTGTTATTCTGGTGAATGGATATAGTAATAAAGTGACCATAAATTCTTATAAATAGAGAGTAGAACATTTCTCAACCCTTACCACAGAATTAATTTCTTTTAGTAGATGATGATTAATACAGAGACCACCAACGGTCACCATGCAGAGAGTAAGACAGTGTGAAGTTCTCATTTCTAAAAGGGACGTCTATATCACTATCCATTTCACTCATAGTTTTGGGAATTATTGTGGAGGAAGATAATTTATTATTTCCTTTACATCACCATGCACAGCTTCTCAACTTCCTGTCCTCCCAGTCCCTCCCTCACACCGTTCCTCCTTCCAGCCCCCACTTTTCACCTCAGAGAAGGGATGGCCTCTCATGGATATCAACTCACCTTGGCATATCAGATTGCAGGAGGACTAGGCACATCTCCTATTGAGGCTAGACGAGGCAGCTCAGTTAGGTGGGTTGAAGATTTTGTACCTGACTACCCATCTGCTACACATGTGTAGGGGACTTAGATCAGCCCCATGGATGCTCTCTGGTTGGTGGTTCACTCTCTGGGAGCCCCTATGGGTCTAGGTTAGTTGATTTTATAAATCTTCTTATGGAGTCCTTGACCTCTCTGGCTCTTTCAATTCTTTCTCTCCCATTTCCATAAGATTCCATGATCTCTGCTTGATGTTTGGCTGCATCTGTTTCATCAGCTGCCGGATGAAGCCACACAGCTGACTCTTATGCTTCCCTCCTTTCTGCAAGTATAGCATAATATTAGCAGTGTCAGGTGTTGGTTCTCTCTCATAGCATGGGTTGAGTCAAGTTGGGCCAGACACTGGTTGGACTAAGCCAAAGGTTTTGTGGATGGGCTGATGTCTCTCCCTTCACTAGATGTCCCACCTAGCTATATGAGGTAGCAACTTCAGGCTCCATATTTCCCCCTGCTAGGAGTCTCAGCTAGAGTCCCCAATATAGTCTCACTGTTCCAGAGATGCTCCCCTCACTGGATTCCATTCTGTCTCCCAGTCCTCCTTCCTTTTCCTACATGTGATCCCTGTCCTTGGTTCTCTCCCCACCACCTCTCCCACCTGCTTCCCTCACTCCATCTACTTCAGATGTGTATTTTATTTCTAAGTGAGATTCAAGCATCCTCCCTTGGGCTCTCCTTGTTACCTGGCATCTTTGGGTCTGTGATTGTACACGGTTATCCTATACTTTATAAATAATATCCACTCATAAGTGAGTCCATTCCATGAGTGTCTTTCTGGGCTCCCTCACTCAGGATAATATTTTTAGTTCCATTCGTCTGTAAATTTCATGATGTCCTTGTTTTTAATACCTGAGTAATATTTCATTGTGTAAATGTACCACATTTTCTTTATCCATTTTTCTTTTGAGAGACATCTAGGTTATTTCCAGTTTCTGATTATTACAAATAAAGCTACTATGAACATAGTTGAGCAAGTGTCCTTGTGGTATGGTAGAGCATCTTTTGGGTATATATGTCCAAGAACGATATAGCTAGGTCTTGAGGTAGCACTATTCTCAATGTTCTGAGAAACTGCCAAATTGACTTCCAGAGTGGTTGTACAGGTTTGTGCTCACAAAAGCAATGGAGAAGTGTTCCCTCTGATTTTCACATCCTCACCAGCATGTGCTGCCAGTTGAGTTTTTGATAGGTGTAAGATGGAATCTCAGAGCTGGTTTGATTCAAACTTCCCTGATTACTAAGGATGTTGAACATTTCTTTAAGTGTTTCTTTGCCATTAGATATTCCTCTGTTGAGAATTCTCTGTTTAGGTCTATACCCCATTTATTAATTGGCTTATTTGCCTTGCTGATGTCTACCTTCTTGACTTCATTCTGTATTTTGGATAATAGACATAGGTCAGATGTAGGGTTGGTGAAGATCTTTTCCCATTCTGTGGGCTGCGTTTTGTCCTATTGACAGTGTCCTTTGCCTTGTTTTTCAATTTCATGAGGCTTCATTTATTAATAATCTTAGTACCTGAGCTGTTGGTGTTCTGTTCTGAAAGTTGTCTACTGTAACAATGCATTTAAAGCTCTTTCCCTCTTTCTCTTTTATTAGATTTATTGTATCTTGTTTGACTGCTCACCTCTGCTGGTAGACCCAGAAGGCAGGCAGACAATCGACAGGGAGGGGTGTAACTTGAATGTTCCTGGGGCCCAGCAGGCTTCTTCAGGTAGGCAGGCAGAGCATTGGTCCAGAAGATGGAGCTCAGCGGGGGACAGCATACAGCTCACTATCTTCATTCTTTCTCCCCTCTTCATTCTTGTGTAAAAAAATAAACACTCTTTTGATTATAAGGTAACAGATTACCATTATTTTCACCTCCCTTTCTATTTTCTTTTCTTTTTTAAAAAAAATTTTTAATTAATTGATTCATATTACATCTCAATGGTTATCCCATCCCTTGTATCCTCCCATTCCTCCCTCCATCCCATTTTCCCCTTACTCCCCTCCCCTATGACTATGACTGAGGGGGACTTCCTCCCCCTTTATATGCTTATAGGGTATCAAGTCTCTTCTTGGTAACTTGCTATCCTTCCTCTGAGTGCCACCAGCTCTCCCCATCCAGGGGACCTATTTCCTTTTCTTGATGTTAGCAATATTACCTGCTTAGTTCCTTTAAATTTTCTTAAAGATTTTTGAAGTATTATATTCAAACATATCTTGTTTTACTGGTGTGTTATTTTTGTTTTAATTTAACGTTTAAGCAACTCTATCACACAAGTCTTATAGGTGCCATGTTTCCAGTGGTGTGTTCACTTAGTGTATGTCCCTATGTATAATTTTTCCTGGTATTATTTATAATATTCCAAATGTTTTTTTATTATATTATGGTTATATTTGATATTTGATGTTACTATCATTATTTTAAGGTGCCACAAATGATGCACACAATTAACAAACTTAATGGACGTGTTTGTGTGTGTTCACTGCTCTGCTGACAAGCCATCTTCCTACCTATCTCCCTCACTGTATGTTTCCCTATTGCCTGAAATATAACATTATTGGAGTTAGGCTAATCAGTAATGCTACTGTGGTGTAAGTGTTTGAATGTAGGTTAATTTTGCACAACTAATTTTAAATTAAATAGCTAGAAGTGAATAAGCATAACCAGGGAGGAATGTCAAATGCCTAGAGAGCTTGAAACCAAGGGTTTTTTGTTTGTTTGTTTTTTTTCTTTCTTTTTTTTAAAACACATTTTTATTGAAAAATAAAATAATTCATATTACATCTCATTTTCTATTCCATCCCATGCATCCTCCAATTCCTCCCTCTCTCCCACTTTCACCCCAATCCCCCTTCCCTATGACTGTGACCGAGGGGGACCTCCTCCCCCTGAATATGGTGCTAGGGTATCAAGTCTCTTCTTGGTAGTCCGCTATCCTTCCTACGAGTGCCATTGGGCCTCCCCAACAAAGGGACATGGCACCATAGTTGTATGTGATGGGATGCAGGGATGGGACTCACACAGGAAGATGGCTACCGGGCTCTGGCATTAGAATCTTCTCTCCCTCGGGAGCACCACACCATGAATTAGCTCCTCTGTCCTTCCACAGGTTCAGAAGCTTCTAACCACTTTTCAAAGCATTTCTCACTGATGTTCTCCTTCTTACTGGTCTGCTCATGAGACTATTGAATTTAAAGTTTCACTTTGAGGGATTTTGACAATTTTGAATATTTTGATCAGATCTTTAAATGTTTCATTTCTCTGATGCTGAGAATTTCAGGATTTTTGTTTTATGAGGCTTCATAATTCTTGGTGGGAGAATTTGTATCATAGATGCTCTTTACAATACAAGTGTCATCTGGGTGCCATCACCCATGAGCCAATGGCACTGCTAGCTCTGTGGACATGTCTCTTTCTACTCTTTTCCCATATGGGTTGTAATTTTTATAATTGCTAATTGTCTTGAGGAATTTCATACTGTATCTTGGGCACTAGAGATATGAGTTTCTACTTAATAAATTTTATAGAAAATATTAATAATGTTGCTTTAGAATGTAGTTGACTATACTAGTCACAAAGCCAGATCACAAGTCCCAATGTGTCTTTTGTGGACTGTGGTTCAAATATCTGTTCACTTCTTAAGCCTTTATAGTTCTCAGATCTTTTTGTTCCTGTGGCTAAAATTGTTCGGTTTAATGGTATTGCCCTAAGTACTTTTAGTCTTTCTGTGTCAAATAAGAAAAAGTCAAATGGGCATTGGGCCCATTCTATTTCAGTCTAGCTCACTTAACAGAAGGGAAGATTCCCCTGTTTCAAAATGTGGGCTCTCGGCTTTGTGCCCAGACACTGGCTTTCCAGAATTTGGACAATAGGGGAAGAGGCAGAATGTCTTTACTCTGTCTCTATATTAGTAGTTATAGTGTTTGCTTTCTAAGTCAAAGCCAGACTTCCAAGCACTCTGAGTCGGTGCTCTAGTTAGCATCTACCTCCAGGTTTCTTGTGCACTGAGTTCAGGCTGGGGAACTGTAAGAAAGAACAACATTAAGCTGATGCATGGTGTTACTTTAATATTTGGTCTTCTTCCCAAGTGTTCTGTAGCTACTCACTTCAGAGTGCCTATGTGTTCTGCTGAGCTTTCTTGGCTGTATTGAATGGTAGTGCCTAGGTGGCTTGTATCGCTACATCTTACATAAGGTTTGGATTCTGGATTATATTTATGACCTTGAATTTAAATTATGTCAGTAATTCTTGGCACTTCAAACTTACATTTACTTTCTTCCTTTGTTTCTTTTTTCTTGTTTTATTTTTTCTTTCTTTCATTTTGTTGTCAGTGACAACATATGAAGTATATATTACAACAGGCGACCTCTGGAATGCTGGAACAGTGGCAAATGTCTACCTTTCTATCTATGGGGAAAAAGGAGACACAGGATCCAGGAAACTCTTTAGATCAAAGAGCTCTTTAAAGTTCTTAAGAGGACAAGTAAGTAAACAAAAATATTTTTGTTTGATTTCAAAAATATTATTGTAGTAAAATCACATGGAATTTTCCACAGTGACATTTGAAACACATAGTTCCCTTGCATGCTGATTAGTTGTCAACATGAACCAAACTAAGGATGCCCTGGAAGAGGGAACCTCAGTTGAAGACATGTTCTTGGCAGATTGGACTGTTTTCATGACTATGGGACATTTTCTTGATTAATGGTTAGTGCGAGGGTTGTAACCCACTGTGAGTGGTGCAACCTTGAGCAAGTGGTTTCAAAAACAACAGGCCCCTAACCAGCTTTCCTCCATGGTTCAAGCCTCTGCTTGTACTTGAGTCTCTGCCTGGATTTCCCTCAGTAAAAGACTGTGACTGGGATGTGGAAGCCATGCGAGCGTTCTCTTCCCCAAGCTGGGTTTGGTCCCAGTGTTCTAGTGGTGCAGCAGAAAACAAGGTGGAAAAAGTAGGTTAAATGTGCAGATACTGCTTCACTTAGATGATTTGACTCAAAACGTTCCAATAATAAGACAAAAAGGTGGGGTGAAAGTCATGTGCACTGGGTAGAAATCAGTCCTTAGATTTAAAGTTTTTTTTATTTTTTCTTTATTTTGTAAGCTAGAGATTCACAATTGGATACATAAGCAGAACTGAGGGATAGCCATGAGCCATAGCGTCTACTCAGCCACTTATTTAAGGGAGACAAAGATAAGGCTTTCCAGTATACATGTTGCTGAGCTCAGATGTTCAGTAGATTAGATGTATCCAATGCAGTTCCAGTTTACAATGGATTTATTGGAATGTAACCTGAGAAGCATCTATAGTCACATGTATAACATGCTTTGTAAAGAGTTTTCATTTTTAAAGCTGCAAATCTATAATTATTCAGTAACAATTCCTCAATTTTATCCCCCTGTTTTTCTGTTTATATGAACTGATTACTTTAAATACCACAGATAAGTTGAATTACAATAATTTTTTAAATTACAATAATTTTTATTACTTGCTTTTTTTCACTTAATTGCATCTATAAAGTTGGATGCAGTAGTATTTTTTCTTTTAAACACTGAATAATATTAAAGTGCTTGAACATAAAACCACACACTATTTATTAATTCACTCGTGCATAGATACACAGGTTGCTTCCACTTTGTGAGAACTGTGAATAATACATGAAATTACCAATATTCTTGACATAATTTCTTTGGTTACTTAGAATAGAGAACTACTGGCCTATATGGTAGTTTATTTTTAATCTTGGAAATACTGCCATCTTGTTTCCAATAGTGTTTATAATATTTTACACCTTTATCAGTATTGGACAATGCCAGGAGTTTCGGGCTATGTTCTTTCTTAAGCAACAGTCATTTTGTAGGCAGGGGTTAGAGTTCATTTTAGTTTAATTTGCATTTCTCTAAATGTTAGCAATGTTCAACATTTCTCATATGTTTATTTTCTGTTTGCAGAGAGAGAATTATTAACAGTTTTGAAGTGGGTTACTTTTGTTTTTTATTGTTCAGTTATAGAAGTTAATTGTGTCTAGACCTTGGGCAGAAAGATTGGGAGAGTCGGAGGATCAGGGAGTTTGCTGTTGTATTGTGCCTCCTAGCAATATCAGAAACTACACATTTAATGTCTCAACAACATGGCTGATCATAGGTGAGCTGAATAAAGGTGGATACCAATAAACTTGCCAAAGTGGTCAGGGGAAAGCCCACGAAGCTTGAACACCTCACAAAGAGCTTTAAGCAACCAAGCTAAAGCTGGGAGAGGTGGTCTTCCTTAAAGAAGACCACACCAACTTCTTGTCCGGTGCCAAATGGTCATCTCTGAAAATATACATACAAGGAACGGTATATAGGCTCAAAAGGTTATATTTAGGAATACTTTTATTTAGGACTATATTATAATGCATATACGTTTGTGCATTCAATCATAATTATTGAATAAAAGAGACCAAGAATTTGAAGGAGAGCAGGGAGGTTTCTAAAAGAGGGTATAAATAGAAGGAATGGAAGGAAGAAATGTTGTAATTATATTGTAATATCAAAATGAAAATAAAAATCTCAAAAATCTCAAAAATGACAATAAAAAGCAACTTTTTTGTGCTTTCCCTTTTTGAAATTCTGACTTTGTTTATTCACTGCTCTTCCGGGCCTTAAATCTTTATGACTGCTACTTTTAATTTGTTATTGACTAACTTACCTATCTCCATTTTATTAGGGCTAATTTATGATTTATTTTGTCATTTTGTTTGAACACATCACCTTGCCTCTTTATTTCTCTGGATTTTATGTGTTGGTTCAAACACTAGATAAAAACCATATGCCACATGTGTCAGTCTGGTTTAATATAGGAAATAAACTTGTCAGCCCTGACATAAGTGTTAAATCATACTCTTTGTTCATTTATCATTACTTATTTTTCATTACTTAGTGTTGAAAATATGGATTTGTGCCTGAGAGGTATATCCTATATCACTTAGATATAACATTTTCCCTCCTTTTATAAAAAGAAAAGTGAGATTGGGTCTCAATTAGTTGGTCTAGGATAGCCTCAACTCACTTTGTAGCCAAGGAGGATGGCCTGGAACTTCAAATCCTCTTGCCATAATTTTTCTGGTTGGGAGTTATGGGTCTGTACCACCAGGGAAACTTTAAATTTTTTGTATATATTGAACTGTTGTCACTAAGTTTGTCATTGCCCTCAAACTAGACAGAATGGAAGCCAGTCTATGAGAAGTAGCTGGATGTGATGCAAATTATCTGCTTCCTTTTATCTTCATAGGACCTGGGAATGATAGGTTCTCTCTCATTGTCTTTATAAATCCCAGGAGAGATTCTATAGCAAATGCTTGTGTTCCTGTTCAGAAAGCACAATTTCAACTCTTTCACTATGTTCGTTATTGCAACCAGGGGCCTTCAGATCCCATCAGCTCTAAAGATAGAAGGGTTAGCTGATGCCAAGGTGAAGCAAGTCATGGGGGAGAGCTGTATGAAGTACCCACATGTTGTATCTGATTGCTTGTGTTGTCAGCTTTTAAGCAGACTCTAAAATGCTTGATATGTGGACAATGGCTATAAGCTGGGGCATCAAGTGTATAGCCATGTCCTTTTTTAGGGATGTGATTGTTAATCTTGATTGTCAACTCAGCTGGAATTTGAATCAACAGCTAGATCAACTGAATTAACCCTGGATATCAATCAGGTGATAGATGTGACAGACAGATCACTCCCACTTTTGTCTTCATTTTATTGCTATAGGCAGATTTGTGTATTTGCTTAATGGACCTACATTTGACAATTGATTTTTGTGACACCTTAATGTACATTTGTGGTAAAATAAAAATTATGATCTACATCTAATTAGAGTTTTTTTTTTAAAAACTGTTTTCAGATTGATACCTTCTTCCTAGAAGCCGTGAACCTTGGAGCTTTGTGCAGGATTGTGATAGGCCACGATGGACTTGGCCCAGGTGAGGCTCAATTGCAGAGCTCTAGTGGATGTGTGCTTCTACTCCAGTTATGTGAAACTCTGCCAGAATCCAGCCAATGATTGGGAAAACATATAGAAAACAAATCTTGGGAGCAGAAGAACTAAAGAAGGAAGGAAGGAGGATCCCACTACATATTACTGAAATAACATTTTTCTCAGATCTTTTAAATGGACATATTTTTTCTTTAAAATGATATAAGCTGACCAAGTGCCAGACAATAGGCCTGGGATGCCAGAAAGAGTCGTTTAGAAGGAGGTATTTGCAATGTGAATGTTGTGCAGCATGCTAGTGATGGGGACACTGTAGTGTCCCCCAGAAGTACTTCTTGAAAGACTACTCATTGTCCAAGAATGGTGGCTTGAAACACTTGTCTTGGTGGCAAGGACTTGGCTGTGTTTCCTGCTTCCATTTTGTTCATGCTTTGCCCCAGTTTTCCCATTAACTCTGTGAGATAAGCCAGATCTTTCTAATGAACTTATTGCCTGTTATACAAACCAGCATGATATAAAGAAATACCATGTAATTGAAAGACACATACTGAGAATCAAGACTATAAAGGATAATAAGACAGAATTTTACTAAAATGTGTCAAGTATAATTTCCATATTAAGAACAATGGTCTCAGATAAATATGCAGTGAATATGTGTTTCAATAATGAATGAGAGGATTGGCAAGTTAACAAAGATGGTTTAAGGAGGTTACAAAAGCTGTTAAAGTACAAACATACCATTAGTGAGACTAGACCACGTCCCCTGGATGGGGAGGCTTGGTGGCACTCAGAGGAAGGATAACAGGCTACCCAGCAGACACTTGATGCCCTATGAGCATATACAGGGGGAAGAGGTCCCCCTCAGTCACAGTTATAGGGTAGGGGAATAAGGGGAAAATGGGAGGGAGGGAGCAATGGGAGGATACAAGAAATAGGATAACAATTGAGATGTAATATGAATAAATTAATAAAATATATTATAAAAAAAGGAATGAGTAAGATCAATAAATTAAGTAAAATGGGATCAGTTTCCCACAGACAGTAAACATATACCTTTGAAGTAATCTTCTTTTGGACAAAATTTATTTTTAGTTTGATCAGCTATCAGTCATTTTCATGTTGTTGTCTTGGTTAGTTATCCTGTAGTTTGACCATCAAATGATGATCCACTTCTCCAGGAGTCAGAGGACTTTCAAGGAGCTTTTAAGATAATGCCCTAAAACAGCTTCTGAAGAGTCAAAGTCATATTCTGCCTTATTTCAGTTAATTTTTCTAAACAAGGTTAGAAATTCTCAGCCTGAACTCTTAGGTTATACTCAGGAGACATTAAATACAGAAAATGACAAATGTAGTTATGATATAATGTGACTATGTTAATAAATTAAGTGAGTTGACCCATAATCTTATACAATAGAGTAAAATTCAAGGTGAATATCACTAAAAGGTAGAAAAAAGAAAATTGTTTTCTGATAACATTCATGATACCTAATGAGGCTTCAATGCTCATGAGACTTAATTCAATAAAAAGCATTTAAACACATACATGAACAATTAAGTTGAACACACACACACACACACACACACACACACACACACACACACACGCCGGAATTTTATCATGTTTTAAAAGTTGAAATGTTAGCAAGGTACTTAATTACACATGTAAGTGTGTGAGCTGTGCTAACAGGGATGTACCCTCACTTAAAACTCCATGAGCCATTTTATAGTTTATCAAGCTCCAAATGAAATCTCTGTGGATGATTTGAGAGCTGAACCCTTTTGTTGAAATTTTATTTTTCAAAACTATGAGCCAAATACTCTTCTTTTCTTTATAAAATTAAAAGAAAATATCTCAGTAAAATTCCCTCAAAGGCCACATTCTCTAATTATAACATAATAAAAACTAAAAATTAATAAAAAAGACAAAAGCTTTAAAAACTCAGTCTCTTGTGTACTTTTACTTTTTTTTCTACAAATTTGGAGACAAAATGCAAATCCTTCCCATAATTATAATCTAACATAGTGTTACAGTGATATTTTTATTGTCTGATTTCCTGAAGCGGCCTCAAAAATGATAAGAAAGAGGCACTCAATATCTCTAATATAGTCTGTTTCGAAATATCCTAAACCTGGTTATTTATAAAGATCACAAATTTATGTGTTACTGCTATAGTAACAGGGAAGTCTGACATCAAAATGAAGAGTGCTTCCAGCACATGGAAAACCCTAGGCCTGTCCCTAGCACTGAGGAAATACGGTGAGCACACACACACACACACACAGGCACATGCACACAGGCACATGCACAAGCACACAGGCACATGCATGCACACACAGGCACACACACATACACACAAGCATACACACACATATGCGCACACACATGCACACATACATAGGCTCATGCACATGCACATAAGCACAGGCACACACACATGCACACAAGCACATGCACGCACACACACACAGGTACATGCACACTGGCATGCACACTTTCGTATCTGGAGAATGTCTCCCTTAGTCCTCACATGATGTAAGGGGAAAAGGGCCAATGTGTTGTACTGAGCCCTTTTGTAAGATACTTAGCACAGTGCTGAGGGCAGAGCCCTTGTGATGTAGGTGCCTCTTAACAGCTCCAACTCCTATTACTGCATTAATCTTGCTCTAATTCTAGTCCTGAGTTTTCTCAAAAACGAGAAAAGACAATATATTTTTACATGAATAGCTTTGTGGTAACTTGTTACATTACAAAGTTTGTAATGTAAAATCAATGCATCATTACCTTTAAGAATTACCACTTAGGAAGAAGGAGAGAGACCTGAAGTGAAGAGAGGAAGGTTGCCATGGGTTAGATGGAGGAGACGCATATGGCCGGCATGGATGGAGAATCCGGCCCAGATGAAGAACATGAGTGAACAGGCTTCCTCTTCTTCATCCTCCTGCTAACAAAACAAGAGGGACAATAAATCATGGACAGAAGACTTCACTGATTCTTATGAAATGGGTGTGAACTCTGGAAAACGTCACAGAAGTCTTTGGGATCCCATTACCCTCTCCATAGTCATGTTATCCACCTCTGCTGCTGTCACTTCCCCAAGTTACCATGGTCCTGCTCTGAACAAGAATGAGAAAGTGAATTGAGTGCCAACATTCATTTCTTCATATTTATTGACTGATCCAAGATGGTGGCAAGCAGTGTGGACCGTGTTTGGAGGCTCCAGTGAACAATTCAGGGAATTGCACAGAATTCTGAGCCAGGAACACCGAGGTCCCCACACCATGAAAGCGGGAGTGCTCCACGGTTCGGAGGGACCAGGGTGCAGAGGACCTGCGTGCCACTGCACACAGGAGGAGCGTGGATTTTCTTGGACCAGAGGGGCAGCGGCAGAGGCAGCAGCAGCAGCAGCACAAGCAGTGGTGGCTGAGGTTTGCAGCTCATAGCCTTCCGGTGGAGGAGATTGGTGTGGTGGCCAGTGGGAGTTGCTGCGGGAGAGGGGACTCTGGGCAGGATTTGGGTCGCATGGTGCCTTGGGACCCAGACTGGACTCGGAGGACAGTTCCGCCCCAGAGTCCCGGGTTCTGGTCCAGCCCAGCAAGCAATTCTGCCTGAGGCACTAACTCAGCGGAGCTGCAGTTCTCCTGCTGTGGCATAGGCTGGGTGGAGTGCTCAGTTCCACCTTAGGCACAACCTCAGCTCAGCGGCAGCTCCCGTGCGGTGACGCAGTCTGGGCAGAGTGCTCGGTTCCACCACCAGCGCTAACTCAGTGGAGCCGCAGGTCTCCTGCTGTGATGCAGGCTGGACAGAGCGCTCAGTTCCACCACCGGCACTAACTCAGTGCAGCTGCAGGTCTCCTGCTGTGACACAGGCTGGGCGGAGCACTCAGCTCCACCTGAAGCCCTAGCTCAGCACAGCCACAGTTCTCTTGCTGTGACACAGGCTGGGCAGAGCGCTCAGTTCCACCGGCTCTAAGACTCTGGTTAGACACAGTGTGCAGTTTAAATCCGTAATTCCTGGCTGAGATTGGCAGACACTTCGGGCCCTGAGTCATTAACTGACCACAGCAAGCACTTTGGGCCAAAAGCCCCTAACTGAGCTTGGTGCATAGTCCCAGCCCAAAAATTCTGGCTGGACCCTGTGTGCATTTTGGGCCCAGAATCCCTAGCTGAGCTCGGCAGATGGTTCAGGCCCTGAGAATCTAGCTGAGTTTGGCAGGTGGTTTGGGCCCAGTGTTCCTGGCTCGACTGGGCAGGGGACACAGAAGGCTGTGGATACCTTGGCCTGACCCAACGTTCATTCAGAGACCCAGAATGATTGCAGGACCCACAACACAAGGAAGCTGAAGATCACTGGCTGTGAGAGTCCAAAACAACAGGGCTAACCTCCTAACATCCACACCAGTGAAGCATTAGAGCTCCCAGCATAGGGAAATTGTGAGAAAACAAGTGAATCTATCATCAGACTCCCTCCATCCAACTCTGGAAACTACCCAATAAAAAGAAAGATGGCAAGATGTCTAAAGGACAGCGAAAAAGCATACACAAAAATCACTAAAACAACAGGGCGCTCCAGTTTCCAGCTATGCCAGAGAAAACAACCACGAGATCTCAAATACAACAGAAATACAAGAAAATGACCTAAAATCCTTAGTAATGAGGATGGTAATGGAGGAAACAAATAAAATTCGTAATCAAATGCAGGAAGACACAAACAGGTGAGAGACATAAAAGAAGCACATAGAGTAGAACTGGAAAAATTGCAGGAAAATGCAAACAACCAGATGAAAGAAATAAATAAAACGGTTCAAGCTCTGAAGACCTGTAAGAGGCAATGGAAGAAACTCAGGAATATACAAACAATCAGATGAAAGAAATCAAAAAGTCAGTTCAAGATCTGAAAATGAAAATGGAATCAATGATAAACACACAGACAGAAGAAAAACGAGAACGTGAGACCTCAGAGAAGAAGGCGAGCAACACAGAGGTGAGCTTTTCTAACAGAATCCAAGAGATGGAAGAACGAATCTCAGGGCTAGAAGATACAATCACAGATCCTGAAGCAACCATTAAAGAAAATGCCAAATCTGGAAAACTCCTGACACAAAACATCCAAGAGATTAAGGACACCATGAAAAGAAGAAATCTGAGGATAATAGGCATTGAAGAAAGAGAAGACATCAGACTCAGGGCCCAGAAACTATTCTCAACAAAATCATAGAAGAAAATTGCCCCAATCTAAAGAAAGAGATGCCTATAAACATACAAGAGGCCTACAGAACATCAAATAGAATTGACCAGAAAAGAAAAACTGCCTGTCACATAATAATCAAAACACAAAACATACAGAACAAAGAAAAAATATTAAAAGCTGCAAGGGAAAAGGGCCAAATAACATTGAATGGCAAACATATCAGAATTACACCTGACTTCTCAGCAGAGACCATAAAAGCCAGAAAGGCCTGGACAGAGATCCTGCAAACCTTAAGAGAACCCAGATGCCAGGCCAGACTACTTTACCCAGCAAAACTATCAATAACCATTGATGGAGAAAACAAAATATTCCATGACAAAAACAAATTCAAACAGTACCTATCCACAAATCCAGCTTTACAGAAGGTGCTAGAAGGAAAACTCCATCCCAAAGGGCTAAGGTACAACCAAAACTACTCAGGAAATAGATAACTATCCCATGGCAAAAACACAACTACACAAACGCTTGACTGAAAACAACATCAAAATTAAGACTCTTAACAGTTACTGGTCATTAATATCTCTCAACATCAATGGTCTCAATTCTCCAATAAAAAGACACAGACTAACTGAATGGGTGCATAAACAAGATCCAATGTTCTTCTGCATTCAAGAAACACATCTTACCCATAATGATAGGCATTACCTCAGGGTAAAAGGGTGGGAAGAAATATTCCAAGCAAATGGTCACAAGAAGCAAGCAGGCGTAGCCATTTTAGTATCGAACAAAATAGACTTTCAACCAAAATTAATCAAAAGGGATGAGGAAGGACACTTCATACTCATCAAAGGTAAAGTCAACCAAGATGACATCACAATTCTGAACATCTATGCTCCAAATACAAGGGCACCCACATTTGTAAAAGATCTGCTAAAAAAGCTTAAACCACACATCGATCCCCACACAATAATAGTGGGAGACTTCAACACCCCATTCTCACTGAATGATAAGTCATTGAAACACAAAGTAAGCAGAGAAATAACATCATTAACTAATGCCATGGGTCAAATGAATCTAAGAGATATCTATAGAACCTTTCACCCAAACAAGAAAGAATATACCTTCTTCTCTGCACCCCTTGGAACCTTCTCCAAAATCGATCACATCGTAGGTCACAAAGCAAACCTCAATAAATACAAGAGGATTGAAATAATACCGTGTATCCTATCAGATCACCATGCTCTCAGGCTGCAATTCACCAACAACAGAAATAACAAAAAGCCTATACGTATGTGGAAACTAAACAACTCTCTGCTAAATGACACCTGGGTCAGAGAAGAAATAAAGAAAGAAATCAAGGAGTTTCTGAAATTCAATGAAAATGAAGGAACAACATACCCAAATTTGTGGGATACATTGAAAGCAATGCTAAGAGGAAAATTCATAGCACTAAGTGCCTTTAAGAAGAAATTGGAAACATCACACATAAGCATCTTAACGACACAACTGGAAGCCCTAGGGAAAAAAAAAAGAAGCAGAAACACACAAGAAGAGTAGACGTCTGGAAATAATCAAACTCAGGGCTGAAATTAACAAATTAGAAACTAAGAAAACAGTCCAAAGAATCAACAAAACCAAGAGCTGGTTCTTTGAGAATATCAGCAAGATAGACAGACTGTTAGCCAAACTAACTAAAAGGCAGAGAGACAGTATTGAAATCAACATAATCAGAAATGAAAGGGAGACATAACAACAGACACTGAAAACATACAAAGAATCATAAGATCCTACTTTGAAGATACATACGCTGCAAAATTTGAAAATCTAAGGGAAATGGATGAATTTCTTGATCAAGTTCACTTGCCAAAGTTCAGTGAAGAACAGATAAACAAGCTAAATAGTCCCATTTCCCCTACAGAAATAGAAGCAATCATTGATAGTCTCCCAACCATAAAAAGCCCAGGACAAGATGATTTTAATGCAGAATTCTACCAGACCTTCAAGGGCGAGCTAATACCGTTACTATTCAAGCTACTCCAAAAGATAGAAATAGATGTAATATTACCAAATTCATTCTATGAGGCCATACTCTCATTGATACCTAAACCTCACAAAGACTCAACAAAGAAAGAGAATTTCAGACCAATTTCTCTTATGAACATAGATGCAAAAATACTAAATAAAATACTTGCAAAATGAATACAAGAACACATCAAAGATGTCATTCATCATGACCAAGTAGGCTTCATTCCCTGCATGCAGGGATGGTTTAATATATGAAAATCCATCAATGTAATCCACCTTATAAACAAACTGAAAATAAAAAAACCACATGACTATCTCTTTACATGCAGGGAAAGCATTTGATAAAATCCAACACCCATTCATGTTTAAAGTTTTAGAGAGATCGGGGATACAAGGCACTTTCCTCAACATAATAAAGGCTATATACAGCAAGCCAATAGCCAAAATCAAAGTAAATGGTGAGATACTCAAGGAAATTCCTCTAAAATCGGGAACAAGGCAAGGCTGCCCACTCTCTCCATATCTATTCAATACAGTACTTGAAGTTCTAGCCAGAGCAATAAGACAACAAAAGGAGATCAAGGGTATCCAAATGGGAAAGGAGGAAGTCAAATTATCCCTATTTGCAGATGATATGATAGTGTACATAAGTGACCCTCAAAATTCCACCACAGAACTCCTACAGCTGATAAACACCTTCAGCAAATTAGCTGGATACAAAATTAACTCAAAAAAGTCTGTAGCCTTCCTATACACAAATGACAAGCTTGCAGAGGAAGAGATTAGGAAAACCACACCCTTCACATTAGCCACAAGCAATATAAAATATCTAGGAGTTACTTTAACTAAGCAAGTGAAGGACTTGTTTGAAAAAAAATTCAAAACTCTGAAGAAAGAGATTGAAGATGACCGGAGAAGATGGAATGATCTTCCTTTCTCATGGATCGGTAGAATTAACATAATGAAAATGGCCATCCTTCCAAAAGCAATCTACAGATTCAATGCAATCCCTATCAAAATACCTACACAATTTTTTAAAGACATTGAAAGTTCAATTCTGAACTTCATATGGAAAAACAAAAAACCCAGAATAGCTAAAACAATCTTTGACAATAAAAGGTGCTCTGGAAGAATCACCATACCTGATCTCAAACTGTACTATAAAGCAATAGTATTTAAAACAGCTTGGTACTGGCACTGATTGATCAGTGGAATCGAATCGAAGACCCAGATATGAATCCACACACATATGGTCACTTGATTTTTGACAAAGAAGCCAAGTCCATTCAATGGAAAAAGGATAGCATCTTCAACAAATGGTGCTGGTCTAACTGGAGGTCTATGTGTAAAAAAATGCAACTGGACCCATATTTGTCACCTTGCACAAAACTCAAATCCAAGTGGATCAAAGACCTCAACATAAAACCAGAGACACTAAGTCACTTAGAGGAAAAAGTGGGGAAGAGCCTGGAACATATTGGCACAGGAGACAACTTCCTGAACCGGACATCAACGGCCCAGGCCTTAATGTCAACCATTAATAAATGGGACCTCATGAGGCTGAGAAGCTTCTGTAAGGCAGGAGACACTGTCAAGAGAACACCACCAAACCAAATAACCCAATTGAGAAATGGGGCTTGGAACTAAACAGAGAATTCTCAACAGAGGAATATCAAATGGCTGAAAAACACTTCAAGATATGCTCAACCTCCTTAGTCATCAGGGAAATGCAAATCAAAACAACTTTGAGATTCCGTCTTACACCCGTCAGAATGGCTAAGATCAAAAATTCAAGTGACACCACATGCTGGCAAGGATGTGGGGAGAGAGGAACACTCCTTCGTTGCTGGTGGGAATCAAACTAGTACAACCGCTTTGGAAATCTATCTGGTGCTATCTCAGAAAAAAATGGGAATAGGGCTTCCTCAAGACCCAGCTATTCCACTCCGTGGAATATACCCAGAAGATGCTCTAGCACACAACAAGAATATTTGCTCAACCATGTTCATAGCAGCCTTATTCATAATAGCCAGAACATGGAAACAGCCTAAGTGTCCATCAGTAGAAGAATGGATAAAGAAACTGTGGTACATATACACTATGGAATACTACTCAGCTATTAAAAACAAGGAATTCCCGAAATTTGTGGATAAATGGATTGAACTAGAAATGATCATAATGAGTGAGTTAACCCAGAAGCAGAAAGAATCAAATGGTATATACTCACTTATCTGCATACTAGCCCAAGGGGCATGTCCCACAAAAGCCTTCACTTACCAGGAAACTGGGACAGAGGGGAGAACATCCTATTGGGACTCTATATGAGAGAAGCATGGGAGAATAGCAAAGTAGAAGGATCCAGAGGGTCCTAGAAACCTACAAGTAGAACATTATGATAGGCAGATTTGGGCGCAGGGGTCCCACTCAAACTAAGGCACCAGCCAAGGACAATACAGGCGGCAAACTTTAAGCCCCTACCCAGATCTAGCCAATGGTCAGAATATTCTCCACAGTTGAGTAGAGAGTGGGATATGACTTTCTCACATACTTTGGTGCCTCACATTTGACCATGTCCCCTGGAGGGGGAGACCTGGTGGCACTCAGAGGAAGGACCGCAGGTTGCCAAGAAGAGACTTGATATCCTATGAGCATCTACAGGGGGAGGTAATTCCCCTCAGGAACAGTCATAGGGGAGGGGAATAATGGGAAAATGGGGGGAGGGAAGAATGGGAGGATACAAGGGATGGGATAAACATTGAGATGTAATAAGAATAAATTAATAAAAAAAAGAATTACCACTTCGGTATGTTTCAACTGTCATCAGGCAAACTTGTGTCAGTAAGTTTTAAAACAAAGACCAATATTTAGGGAATGTTCAGAGAGTGAGAGACTTCAGAGTTCTTAGTTCTGAGTGGGATGTCTTCATCAAACCCTTCCTCTTAGGGTGCAGGGATGGGTGTGGAAGAGGAAGCAGAAGAGCCAGAGGTGCTGTGTCCGAGCACAACATACTATTGTACATAAGAATTCATTCAGACTGTGATAGCATATGCTAGACAGGTTCAAGTTAGACAAAATCCCAGAACCGAGAAGCAGAAGCTGTTGCAAAATTCTTCCCCTATCCAAGATGCCATTTAAATTGAATCCTGCTGGGAAATGGAAAAAGAGTATTCTCCAATGGAGTGTAAATATGTTTATCAAATGCACTCTTGGGCAAGCCCCATGCTCAGAAGTTGGCCAACATTAAAATGAACTCTGTGTTATTTTTGTGAAATTTTTGTTTTGTTTTGGCATTTTTGACTTACTGTTTTTTTGTTAGTTTGAGCTTTTTTTTGTTTTTGAGAGAGAGGAAGGAAGGGAAGGAGTGGGAGGGAGGAAGAGAGAGGAGAGGAGAGGAGAGGAGAGAGAGAGAGAGAGAGAGAGAGAGAGAGAGAGAGAGAGAGAGAGAGAGAGAGAGAACATTAAGTTGGGTGGGAAGGATCTGGAGGAGTTGAAGAAGAACATAATTAAAATATTCTGTATGGCCTAAGTGTCCCTTAGTAGGAGAATGGATAGAGAAACTGTGGTACATTCACACTATGGAATACTATTCAGCTGTTAAAAACAAGGAATTCTCGAAATTTGTGGACAAATCAATTGAACTAGAAATTATCATAATGTGTGAGTTTACCCAGAAGCAAAAAGAGACAAATGATATATACTCACTTATATCGAGACACTAGCCCAAGGGGTATGTCACATGAAAGACTTTACTTACCAGGAAAGTGGGTCAGAGGGAAGGACATCCTATTGGGACTTTAGGTGAGAGGAGCATGGGAGAATGGGGAAATAGAAGGATACAGAGAGTTCTGGAAACCTACAAGAAGAACATTATGACGGGTGGATCTGGGTTCTGGGGTCCTTCCTGCTCAAACTATGGCACCAGCCAAGGAAAATATAGGCAGTAAACTTCGAACCCCTACCCAGACCTAGCTGATGGACAGGACATTCTCCACTGTTGAGTGGAGAGGGAGGTCTGAATTTTATACAAACTCTGGAGCCCCATTTCTGACCACGTTCCCTTGATGGGGAGGCCTTGTGGCACTCAGAGGAAGGTTAACAAGTCACCAAGAAGAGACTCGATACCCTATGAGCATATACAGGTGGAGGAGGTCCCCCTCAGTCACAGACATAGGGGAGGGGAGTAGGGGGGAAGCGGGAGGGAGGGAGTAATGGGAGGATACAAGGGATGGCCTAACAATTGAGATGTAATATGAATAAATTAATAAAATAAAAAATAAAAAATATTCTGTATGAAAAATTTCAACAAACAATTTTTAAAACAACTTAAACACAAAATTAAAATTTTACCTTTAAAGAAGTTAGTACTTAGGCTTCTTAGTTGCTACTTAAACCTGCTTAAGAATTCTAGTAACCTTTTGGTTTTTTTTAAAGGAAAAGAATATTTTTTGTAGCACTTCAAAGTAAAATTAAAATAACATTTTTGAGGAGCAACAGTGAGGTGGAGGGAATGGCCTGTGGATTATAAACCTCATCACGTGACAGTGGTTTTGAAAGTGAATTTGCAACTTGCTGAAAACTCAGTTCTTAGGATCTTATCTAGCATAGCCCACCATCCTCGTTTGATTGAATTTGTTGTTTCAGTATGGATAATCATGAGCCGTGGGGTTCTATCCTCTTTGTAAAGCCTGGGACTTTGGCTCTTGTTGGGCTGTTGGTTTGCCACCCTCCTGACTCAGAAACTGAATGTGTCCCAGCAGTGCCCATTCTCATAATTGGCCATGGTAACTCAAATGCTCACTGAAGTTTGAGAAGCAGTGGTCAAGGGAACTGGGACGAGCCTATCTCTGCTTGGCAGTGAAACGTGAGGAGCGAGGCAGAGACGAGCAGGGGAGGCCATGCTGGCTTTTAAAAAATTTTTTTACTTTAATTAATTTATTCAGATTACAACTAAATTGTTATCCCATCACTTGTATCCTCCCGTTCCTCCCTCCCTCCCGCTTTCACCCTATTCCCCTCCCCTTGGTCTAAGATGGAGGGGGACCTCCTCCCCCACTATATGGTCATAGGCTGTCAAGTCTCATCTTGGTAGCCTGTTTATTCTTTCTCTGAGTGCCACCAGACCTCCCCACCAAAGGGAGATGGTCAAATATGGAGCACCAGAGTTCATGTCAAAGTCAGTCCCCACTCTCTACATAACTGTGGAGAATGTCCTGTCCATTAGGTAGATCAGAGCAGGGGTTCGGTGTTTACTATTGTATTGTCCTTGGTTAGTGCAATAGTTTGAGCAGAGCGCCCTGTGCCCTGATCCACTCATCACGATGTTCTTGCTGGCTTTGTTAAGCTCTGTTCTAAAGCCAGTCAGTCTTGGCTCATCAGCTTAAGGTGTTTTCATTTGAAGAGGCTATATTGGGAAATGGATCTTTGTGCAGACAAAACTACTAGTAATAGTTAAAATATTCTATTATTTCCAATAATAAAATTGTATTTTACTCATCCATAGTTTGTAAGTTGATATGAAATTAAACATTTAAAAAGAGAGTATAACCTTTATATGTACCAAGCTTTACCTGTCTGAGTGCTCAGATACAATATTTCAGTAATTGCTCATTTTTTAACATCAAAAAATGTAGATTCTATTTATATAGACTTTTATAGTATTTGGAAAATCTTGTTAATTTTATGGAAATATAAAATCATGAAATATATATTCTTGGAAGATGATAGGTCTAGAATTGTGAGTATAATTTCTGAAATCAAGGGTATAGTTATACTATAGTTATTTGGAAAGTCATAATAAAATGCATGTCATAAAATAAAAAATCCTTAAGACAGTGTTGTTCTTCTGTTGTATTAGAACGATGTTGAGCCTTTCTCATTATCTTCTGTTACAAATGGAAGCAGTAGGGCTTTATGATGACTATACATAGCCATTAATGTTTTATCTTCTTCAATCTCTTCTTAGGAAATGGCTGGTTTCTTGAGGACGTTGTCATTAGAGATCCCACTACCAACCATGAATATGCCTTCTTCTGTCACAGGTGTGTTTACATTGGCAAGACTACTCCAATTTGTTAATTAGAATTATATGTTTATGAGGTTACTTTTTATTAATGTAATTTTGACAGTTTATGTGCATATATAATGCACTGTCTCAGTGATGTCCCTCCTTTTTCTATCTTTCTTCCATCCCACTAACTTCCACTCCCCTCCCACAGGCTGCCGTTCTAATTATATGTTTTATTTTGTTGTTGTTGTTAGTTTGTTTTTGTTTTTGGTTTGTGTCCCATTAGATTTAACCAGGCACATGTGCAAGAGCGTGGGAAGCTATTGATAATGAGTCTTTCCTGCAAACATCAATTGTCATTGTTCCACCGGGCGTGGTCATATGAATCCCATTTATAACGGAATGTTTACAGACTTGGTCTTGTGCAGGCAGCTGCAGCTGTTGTGAGTTCATAAGCGCCACAGCCATGTCATATCTATTATAAGGACTTCATGGCCTTCCCTACCAGCCAGCTCTTTCTTTCTACACACTCTCCCATGGTATTCCTTGAGCCTTGGAAGAGGTAATATGGGTGTTCAGTTTATGCTGAGCACAGCACAGCACAGTTACCTGATTTTAATACCTTGACCAGCTGCAAGTCTGCATTAGCCACCATTCACTACAAAGTAAAGCTCCTTTGATCAAGTTCAAATATATCACTCTTCCCGTCCGCTTTTTCTGTTGAGTAATATTATCAATTATCTATACAATCATTCCTTAAGACTGAAATTGAATACTTTGGAAAAGTTTGATAGAGCTTATAGCATGGTTTTCACCTTTATATTGTAGAAAAATAAGGGTCAAAGATGTGAAAATGAGGTCTCTTTGATGAGGATACAACCTCTCTTCAAAATAATCATTGTGTATAATAAGTGTAAAATTTAACTATTATGAAACACTGGCCCTTTGCTAATAGGTCTAGACTGCTGACTTCTCTATCAGTGGTGATAGACTTACTATTTCTTTTTTTTTTTTAGACTTACTATTTCTTTCGGGACTCATCTTTCCTTTGCTTATGGAACTGATAGGAGCCATTTTCTCAACAACTGACTGTAACTGTTAGGCAAAGAACAGGACCAAATTAATAGTTCAATGGATATAAAGTCTACTTGCGTATTGAAGCAAACATGCGCTCTTCAGTAGATGGGTGGTTCTCCACCTCGCTCACACTCTTACTCTCATTTAAGGGTTTCCTTGTCCACCTGTACTACTCTGTCTTCATTAACTCAGGGCCCATGCATTTTTCTCACTCCTGCTATCTGTTATTTCTGACTTGTGAAGACGAGTGCCAATAGATCAGGTAAACAAAAAGCTTGAAAATAACTGACATATGTTTTTCTTTCCACAGATGGCTGGATGAAGGAGAAGATGATGGTAAAATTGTCAGAGAAATGTATGCTAGGGATAACAGTATCTTCTCTGTGAGTGAGTATCATAAATACACATTTCTTGGAAAATTATGTTTTTTCATGACCAAATAAAGTACAATATTCTTGAAATTAATTAACTGTCCCTTCATATTTTCAGGGAAGAAGCTAGAACATAAGACAAAAGAAACAGTAAGATTTGTCTCAAATGATTTAGTTCAAATAATTTTAAGTAGTTGTTTGATGTCTCAAAGAAAAACAGTATGCCATTTCTGGGAAGGCCTATTGATTAGTAGTTTCTTCTCTTCATGTCTTTTCAGATGGTCTCTTTTGTTTATATTTTAGTGGGCTGCTGAGAGCTGGAAGTTTATGAAAGGAAATACTCTCCAGTTTTACAACAAGCTTACTGGAGGGTTTGTCCGTCTTCATCCAGATGGCATGGTTGATGCTGTTGGTGAGAAGACAGACAAATATGGTAAAGTAGTTCTTTCATAAGAAAAGTGAGTATGTTATATGTTCACAATTGCAACTGCAGCGAAGTCACATGCACTGAAATAATGTGGCTGAGCACTGCCAGAAATACTTTGGATTTGTTCTACATTTATTTTTATTTTTTATTTTTTTTTGTAATTGAAGTATTTCGTTGTTTTGTATCCAGAAAATCTTTACTGTTGGCAAATTTTTGAGAATGAACTATGAAAGGATTTTGGTTTTGAATGAATAAATCTATTAAACACATAGCAAGTAAAAGTAAAAGAACAAATTGCAACTGGCAGATAGGTGCTTACATCTAGTAGAATGAATAGAGTAGCTTGGTTAAAAAAGCAAGCAAAGGATCAAATAGCAAGCAGCAGATGGATACACATCATCAAACCAGGTACTCAGAACACGCACAGAAATGACTGGAGAAGTCCTGTTGAAGTTTTCCAATTAAGAGTCCTGAGTGGGACTGTGTTTTCTGGGAGGCTTCCCCAGTGAGGCTTCCCAATAAGAGAAAAAAGGAATATAGATCGGAAAACATCATTAAATCATGCACCTACAACACCCAGTGGAAATGGCTGGGGTAGCCCTGAGGAGTAGAAGCTGGAGTTCCTGACTGATGATTGGTAGAGCATCCTCTCCTCAAGTGAGGCCCTGGCATCTTGTGTCCACTGCAGGCATTTTTAGGGTATTATAAAAAGTAGTAACCCCAGTTGTGTTGTGTTTTCCTTCTAGTTGTTCTTAAGGGCACAATGTTTTCCAGTCCCTTTCTGTTGTTTGCTGCTCTCCTTCTCTGTTGTAGACAGGCTTTTCCAGGACATTGAGTCTCAGAGGACACTTGAGATAAATATGCTTGAGTCTGCCACAGGGGACCCTGATATGTTCCCAGAGTGCACTCTCAACAGGCACAAATGACAGCTGAGAGTTCATCAGTATAACATATTATATACCCACATGCTGTTATGGACCCAGTCATATCCATGCCTGGTACATATAGTAACTGTGCCTGTATAAATATACAGTTTCTGTCCAATGATGACACCACCTAGCCACACATTTTCAGACTATTTACATCATTAGTGAGACACAATTATATAAATTTGGGCTCGAGGGCTGTCTCGGCCATTAAAGGCTAGGCTCACAACAATTGTATAAATTTATATCTGGAGATCCACACATATAAAGCAGAGAGCTCTGAAGAGTAAGGTGATTGCAATTCATCACTAGAGCACCCCAGTCTTAGCAGTTTTTTGGTTCTTCAGACAGAAAATTAACAAAACCTACCAAATTCAAACTACATTCTACACCAAATGGGACCAACATATTTACATGATGACCAACAGTTGGAGATACACTTTTCTTGGCTGCACGTTCTTCAGAGGAGATAATATATTTGGCCATGAAACACATCTTGACAAACGTAAAAAGATAAAAGTATGCCAAGGATGTTTTCTGACCATCAGGATGTGACACTGTAACTCAATAGAAAATTTACAAAATCATGAAACTAGTCAGCATGTGCCCTAAATGCTACATGGAAGATGATTTCTTTGGGTATGACTTTTCAAAAGCAAAGGCAACAAATACCCAAGTGGACAAATGGTGTAGCCAACCATAAAGTTCCCGCATAGCAAAAGAAATAGTAAATAAAGAAACAACCTAAAGAATGGGAGATGTATTTAAAAACTAATGTATCTAATAAAGAGTTAGTATCCAAAATACACAAGGAACTCTGGCTGGCAACTAAGTAATGAGAAAAATAACCTTATAACAAAATGTTAAAAGAAAGCTTGACTAGACATTTTTCTAAAGAAGATGTTCAGATGGCCAAGAAGTCAATGCTCAGAGTCAGTAATCATCAGAGCAATCCCAAACAAAGTCACGATGACATGTCAGCTCAGGAGAGTTCTCATGGCAATTATCAAAAAACAAATACAAAAACAAAAAACAATAGGGGAGGGGAATAAGGGGAAAATGGGAGGGAGGGAAGAGTGGGAGGATACAAGGGATGGGATAACCATTGAGATGTAGCAAGAAAAAATAAAAAAAAAAAAAACAAAAAACAAAACAAAACAAAACAAAACAACAAAAATCAGATAAACATGTTGGTGAAGATGTGGAGAAAAGGAAACCCTGTTGGTGGGAATGTTACAACAATCATTTTGGGAAATGGTAGAGTGGGCCCACAAATATTGAAAGCAAAAACTGACTAACATTAAGTGAAGTCATGGTGAAACAGAAAGACTTGTGTGAAACTGGAAAAATATTGATTCTATAAGATCGTACTCCATTCTACTAAATGGTAGTTCCAAGAGGAGTGGATGGATAGAGGGCTGGACATGCCGGGTAGAGCTGATCAGGGGATGTAAATGAAATATAAAGAGAATATTTTTTAAAATAGTCCAATATGTCGAGAGAATAGATAAATGATTGCCTGAGGTCAGAAGTTAGGAGAAAAAGAACAGAAGAGACTAGGGAGTGAAAGATAAGAAGTGATTGCCAGTGTTTAAAGGATGATAAAAATGCTCTAAAATTGATCCTGATGATGGATGCACAACTTTGTTAACATTTGTTTTAAGTGAGTGATTGAATGAACTGGAGAGTGTACATCTCAGGTTGCTTTCTGTGGCTGTGGTAAACCCCATGATCAAAAACAACTTAGGGGATGAAAACATTTATTTAATCTTACAGCATTCAGTTCATTACCAAGGAAGGTGAGGGCAGCAACTCATGGCAGGGACCTGGAGGCAATAGCCATAGAGGAAGATGTTTACTGGCTCATCCTCTCTGGTTTATGCTCAATTACCTTTCTCTTACAAGCCAGGATCATCTGCAGGTGGCTGGCACTGCCTATAGAAGGCTGGGCCCTCCCAAAACTATCATCAGTAAAGATAGTTCTCTACAGATACTGCCAGAGGCCACTGGGATGTGGGCATTCCCTTGATTGAGTCTACTTTTGCCAGGTGACTCCTTGTTGTATCACATTGAAAATAAACACTGACTAGGACATTATGTTATATCTCAATACAACACTAGAAACGGGTGCTGTGTTAGAAAGATGGCCCAGTGGTTAAGAACATTTACTGCTCTAGCAGAGGATTCACGTTTGTTTCCTAACACTAATATAGTGGCTCATAGTCTTCTGTATAGTTAGTTCCAGGGGATCTGACATCTTCTTTTTTACAGGTTTCAAGAATGTACATGGTATACTGTAACAGGCTAATTTGTGGGCTCTTTCTCCACCCTTTTCCCACCCTTTCAGCTCACTAACAGTAGATAGGAGAGAAAAAAACAATAGAGAGGAAAGGAAAGATCCCAGAATACATCAGGGGTCAGAAAGGGGGCGAAGTTGTCATTAGACTCCTTCCTGCTGCTTAAGGGGTTGGCAAGCTCCTTGGGGCAAGTTTGATCTTTGCCCTCAGGATATCTAATTTCTTCTTGTTCTTTCTTTTCACACAACTACTTGCCAAACTGTGACCCACACCAACCAACAATCAACAACCCAGCCCATCTCTCTGGGCCCTGACATTTACCCTTTGAAAAGTCCCCAGAATTCCACATGTAACACAATCACAGAAGCCATGTGCAGCTGGCAAAGCCACGCCTCTGCTAGAGCACGAGGCAAATCATAGGCAGCTGCTGCGAAGCAGCCCCACAGCCCCACACCTGGGATTAAGACAAAAATATATTTTCATAATATTGCTGTGTTTTTAAAGAAACCAAAATTCTCATTACAGTACCCACACATAGGTACAAGCAAAACACTAACACAAAACTTTTTTTTTTTTTTTTTTTTTTTTTTTTACAAAAATCTTATTCTTAAAGGTGGAATAAAAAGTTATGCTAACCAGCCAAGGACAATACAGGCAGTAAACTTCAAACCCCTACCCAGATCTCACCAATGGACAGAACATTCTCCACAGTTGAGTGGAGAGTGGGATATGACTTTCTCACGTACTCTGGTGCCTCATATTTGACCACGTCCCCTGGATGGGGAGACCTGGTGGCACTCAGAGGAAGGACAGCAGGTTACCAAGAAGAGACTTGATACCCTATGAGCACATAAAGGGGGAGGAAATCCCCCTCAGTCACAGTCATAGGGGAGAGGAGTAGGGGGAAAATGGGAGGGAGGGAGGAATGGGAGGATACAAGGGACTGGATAACCATTGAGATGTAATATGAATAAATAAAATAAATTTTAAAAAGTTATGCTATTTAAGAAACAATAAAATATAACATACTTTTATGTATTTACATTTTGGTATTTATGAAATCATTAAGCCAAATGGAAAATTAAACTATGAGAATATTTGTTAGCACATTTGTAGAAGTTATTCCATCATTACCTCATTAGTTCGCTCAATTAGTGGATCATCTGAACAATATTCCTTTGGGAGTTACTATCCTGAGCTCATTGATGAGAAAATTGATATAGATAAAAAGTGATTTGTTCAAGGTTACTTAACAGCATGTCAGACTCACATCAGGATTCCTGCCTTCTAACTCTTTTCTCATTTCCATAACATGCCAATCTTTAGGATTATCTGTAGTTACCAGTATGGCTTATTTTTTTTTATAAAGGTATTTAATTATTAACCATTAAGATGCATTTTATTTGGTAGACAATAGATGAATTAAAGATTTTAAAAATTCACTTTACATCCTGCTCTCAGCTGCTGCCCTCCTCTCCTTCTGGTCCCCCCTCCCACACTCTTTCCCCTCCCCCTTCCATTACTCATCAGAAAAGGGGAGCCCCTCCCACCAACCCACCTCAACACATCAAGTCGCATCAGGACTGAGGCAATCCTCTTCCACTGAGGCCTGGCATAGCAGTGCCATGAGTGGGAAGTGATCAGAAAGCAGGCAACCGAGTTCATGTCAGAGACAGCCTCTGCATCTCTTCTAGGGGACCCACATGAAGACCAAACTGCCCATTGATTACATATGTGTTGGGGGCCTAGGTCCAGTCCATTCATGCTCTTTGGTTGGCTCTTCAGTCTCTGTAAGTCCCCATGCGCTTAGGTTAGTTGACTCTATAGGTCTTCTTGTAGAGTTCCTGTCCCCTCGAGGTCCTTCTATCCTTTCCCCAGTGTTCCACAGGACACCCTGAGCTCTGCCTAATGTTCGGCTGTGAGTCTCAGCATCTGTTTCCATCCACTGCTGGGTGAGGCCTCTCGCAAGACAGTTATGCAAGGTTCCTGTCTGCAAGCATAGCAGACAATCATTAATAGTGTCAGGAGTTGTCTCTCTCTCATGGAGTGGGTCTCAGGTTGGGCCAGTCATTGGTTGGACGGTCCCTCAATCTCTGCTCCATGTTTATCCCTGTACTTCCTGTAGGCAGGGTAAATTTTGGGTTGAGGGTTTTGTGTGTGGTCTGGTGTTCTCCTCCCTCTAGTAAAAGTCCTGCCTGGCTAGAAGGTGGACACTTCAGTCTCCATGTCCCCTGTTGCTTTGCATCTCAGCTGGGAATCACCACCATTTCCTTCCAGGAGCCTACACTTGCACAGGTGTCAAGTGTAAACAGTCGCCTTTCCAATTTGAATGGTCTTTTGAACTTTTAACACTCTAATTTTAGATGAATTTAAATTGTAAATATATGATGAGTTTTTTTTTTTTTTAACGTAGGGGTCTGTAGTTATCTTCTTTATCAGACCTCACTCTTAGCAAAGTGGCCTGTGTTGGTAGGACAGATAGGAAAGACAGGTTCAGCTTAGAAAATCAAATTTTGTTGCAAAGAAATGATTCTATAGACACCGTATTATATGTCTTAATGTATGTACCTTATATTATCTATGTGTACCTATATAGGGTATAACACACACACACACACACACACACACACACACACACACACACACACACACCAAACTCAGAAATAAATTTCAGAAACTTATTAGGAAATGAAATGAATCATGGCTCAAGAAGCCATTTATTTTAAAAATTATTTTATTCAAATACGTCATATCTCAGCAAACCAAAGTACACACCATGTATTATGAATTTTCTTATACATTATGGGAGATGTTTTACCTTTTTTACAAGTTACAAACATTAAATTGAAATATATAAAATATATTATTATATATTTGCACGTCCTATACATTATGCATTTGCATTTTCTTATACATTATGGGAGATATTTTACCTTTTTTTTTTACTAGTTACAAACATTAAATTGAAATATATAAAATATATTATTATGTATTTTCATGTCTGATTGGAGGAAAAGGAGCTTTTAAAGAATGTACTACTTGTTAAATAATTATAAATATTTTCTAGGTCTCTTTGATGTGATTTTCAACAAAGGGAATATATGCATTTTCCAAAGCCATGAGATGAGGCATCTTTCTCTTACCCTTGACAATGGCTTTGCCGCTGGAATGGTGAGTAGCAGGCTGGTCTTCACCACTCACTTTTCTGGCCTTACCCTCTTGAGTGTGGGGATTAGAGGCATGCTCCACCATGCCTGCCACTAGCAAATTTTCTCCTTATTATGTGTTGTATATGATGTGTTACACAGTATTAGTGATTTGAGCCCACAATTAGCTTAAGGGAAAATATAATTGAACAAACTTTTAATGTCATTTTAGGCCTAGTGTTCCTTATGAAGTCATTTCTCTTCTGCTTTGGACTTAGGATGGTGCTCTGCTTTGTGTTTCATAGCACATGAAAAAGACCACAGTGAATGCTTAGTAAATATAATTTGGTGGATATGGACCCTACGGAGTTAAATGAGCAGATGAATAGGGCTGGATATGTGATGCAGTGTGGTGTAAAGCCCTGTGCCCCATCTGCGCACACACACACACACACACACACACACACACACACACACACACGCGTGCGCGCGCACACAAACACACACGTGCATCAAAAGAAAAAAGACTTAAAAGTGATCCCATTATATTTTCTAAAAAAGAGTCTAAAAAATTCCATTACAATTTTCTAAAATAGTAAATTCATATTCACTAGGATATAATTGGCTGGTAGGGAATTCTGTCAGGTACAACTTCCGAGAGAAACCTGTTGTAACTCAGCTATCTGTGGGAAGACAGAAGATTCTGACCTTAAAACAGGTACCCTGGAGACTGCAATGGGCTGAGCCCTGAGCTCCGAGTTTACCTGTTTCACATAAGGCCATATATAATATATGGTCCTACTTTACTGTTTGATCCATTCTTCTGCCCTCTGTGATATTCTTATGGAAATGTGTATGATTTCTTTTTCTTTCTTTCATTTTTCTTAGACAAGGTTTCTCTGTGTAGCCTTGGCTGTCCTGGACCTTACTCTGTAGACCAGCTTGGCCTTGAACTCAGAGATCCATGTGCCCCTGGGCTTAAAGGCATGTGCCACCACCACCTGGCTTTGAATGGCTTCTTAAAGGTCAACAGTTCTGTTAGTATCTGTCAGACATGGCTAGATGAACTTCTCAAGGTTGGTAGACCTAGCATTTTGGGCCCAAGCATTCAGGAATTATCAGTGAGACCTACTTCCTCCCCAGGGCCGAGAGTTGGTTATGAACTAGGAATGCCCAGAAATGGGAATGTCTCCTCCTAAAATTTTATTTTTGTTTTTGTTGTTTGTTTTGGGTTTAGTTGAACATGTCAAACATGACCAGGAATAGAAATGTCTCCTTCTAAAGATGTTTTGTAATTTAAAAGCAAAACAGAGGAATGAGACACAATTGTTGTTTATTTGACTTTTCAATTCTAAGCAGCATAAGTTACGAGGAGTCAAATAGTTAAATGAATGGTGGGGATGAAATGCACATTACATTTCATGAATTTTTCTCTACACCAGGGTGATTTCTATGCAATGGTTTTCATGGATTCTTGCTTCTAAGAATGTCCTTGGAATAAGTAATTGCCAATAGGCTGGGTAATAAAAGTTACAGTGAGAATGGCATGCGCTGATACCCACAGTTCAACGGTTACATAGCATATATACGTATGTCAAGAGATTTTAAACTCAATTGTTTCCCCTGCTAACTCAGAGTTGGTTTCTCCTATCCTCTTTTAGGTTGGTGGAGGAGATCTCTCCAAGCTGCGCGTGCTTTATCAGCCAAACCGCAGCGTACTTCTTGAGTCTGTGTTGCTTCCTGGGCACACCCTAATTGTTGATCGTCATGGAAAAATAGCTGACGAATCATCTGAAGGCTATGCAGAGCGTTCCAAAGAATTCTTGGTTTTTGTTAAGGTAAACTAAAGAAGGAAACTCATCAGAGTTTATAGATCAAATCCCAGCTCTCTTCTGCCTTATAGAAAAGTTTCGAGTTGACTCTTACTGCACTAATCAGATCGGTCCACTAGGGGGCAATGTTGGCATTACCATTCCTTTTACTGACTTTGAAAAGCACTTAGGCCATGGTTTTCAGCAGCAATGAGACTGTGATGGGAATAACATCCTATACCTACTGGGAGTTGGAAGTTAAATTGTGGATGTGAATTCCTAACGGAACATTAGTGACTCTTCTATTGAACTTTCCCAACCATTAGGATCTCTGCTTCTTGATTGTCCGATATGTGTGATTCCGATCTAATGCTTACATCTCCTTATAGCATTCGTTTATGAATTTACTTAAAATTATTCTGATAAAATATGTACATATATATGTATAATTAAAGCTATTCTAATGTAATATAATGCCATTCTAATATAGTGTCTCTAATTTATAGGATTGCTTCTGTTTCTTTGCAGAAAGCTTTACTGTATACAAGGCTAAATTTAATAAAATCATCTGTATTTTAAAGATGAAGGAAAATATCTTCAGGGATATTAAGTTTTGGCTAGCATAGCATAATTAGTAGAGGCTGTATCATGATTTCAACCCAAGCCTGCCTTTCAAATATTTTATCATTATTCTATATAAATATTTCCTCACATTATCTTACTCAAAAACCATAAGTGTAACTCATAAGCTCAATAGCACTGAAACAAGGGTTTTAAAGTATTAAGCACCCGATCTTTTTATTTTGTACTTTGTACACATCTACTACATATGCACATGTACTACATAGTTTGACATGTACTTTCACTGCATCTTTTATTATTTAACTAGCTTTGAAAACTAGAAACAGAGCTTAAGAAGTAAAGTACAAAAATTTAAGGCTGAAGGAAAATAGTCATCAGCTTTTTTTTTTTTTTCTTATGGAAATGTATCAGTTTCGTTCCTGTGAAAGCCAAGACAGGTGTGTTGTTGGAGGGATCAGTGTATGCCACCTGGCCACTTCTGTCATCACTGCTATTTGGGTGTGCTAGACTCTCTATCTACTACAAGAACTTCTGTCGTCATTGAAGCTATGAGGCTCACACTTTCAGTTTATCACTGAAAAGAAGACACACATCAAATCCGCGAGGTGGGAGGAGTGTAGACCTTGGAAACGAAGTGAACACAGTCCTTGTCCTTGTCCATTCCCTCTGGCGTCAGGCAGAGGTGATTTCTCAGCGCTGGCATGCAGGGGTGCAGCAAGAGCCTTACTGACCAGAAACCCCCGCCTGACCACTGGGGTCCAGACTCCACAACTGATGGAGTCCGTGTGGCTGGTCTTAGTCTTGAGGCTTTGTGTAGCTAACTGGCAAGGTATGACACAAAAGTCTCCACCCCAATTCACACTACCACTTCTGGCTGGCACGAAGCGCCCACACAGAGCCAGACAATTGTGGTCCAAGGGTTTAGGTCAGAAGCGGAAAGAAAGGCTAGGCTCTTTGGGTAATGTTAAGGTCTTTACTACCCTGCTCCCTTCAGCATTAACTTCAGTTGTGTGTATGTCCCTGAAATAGTACTTGCCTGACAGATTTCTATAGGAATAAATGTATAATTTCTCTAGTTACTAGTGTGGCTTACTTTTCTTTGTTTTGTTCTCTGTGCTCATGTTTTGTGATTTTGAAATTCTACACTTCAGAGAACCCATATGCTGATCGTAGCCAGTTAGTATATTTTCTATTCAACATTAATCCTATCTTCTTCTGAAGATCCAATTACAATTATGATTATTTATGTATATTTTAGTTGTATTTGCTCTCTTTTTCACTCTTTTATTGTATGGATTTCTTTTTTTTCTTATTTCTTTTATTGTATGGATAACATACAATGCTTTCTATAATTCAGGTATAATTATAGAATTGCAATTATATTATTCATGCTTTTAATTTTTGCTTTACATAAACATTAAAATTGTTTGCTTATAGTGATTAAATGTTCATAAGAGAAATAGTTGTGTTTGTATCCTACTTTTCAAAGTGTCCATAGCATCTGAACATGACCTTCTCCATAACTAGTTGTAGATATAAATCCACCTTCGAGGTCTGATTCACTGTTACTGCAGTTATTTCTTTCTTTTGTTCATTTTTAGATACTCGCTGCTGGTAAGCCCCTGGTCCCTGCACCCTCTCTCTCGCCACCTGCTCTGAGAGCCTTGTACTCACTGCTTTCCTATCTGTTTCTCTGCAGGGTGTGTTCCTTAGTAGTGCTGTGGTTATCCTTGCTACAAGCTTGTGTCAGGCCCTGTGTCTACAGCCCAATGGAACCTGCACTGGAGCAGGGAACCAGTCAGAGCAATCCCACTGGAGAGTACATAGAGTCAGCTCTGGGGTTTGCATGTTTGAAAGTGTGAAAACCGCGCGGATGTATCTGAGGATTAAGGATGGACACTGTAATGGAACGGTAAGCATCTCTCCTATTCCTACCAGCAAATTAGGGCATTTATCTGTAATAGTCATGATGACAGCTGCTCTAAGTGTGTTGATTTAAAGTTTTACTTACAAGTACATTGGAAATTGGATACTATATGTAGCATGTTCTCTTTGTCAGGTGTTTCGATAAGTGGAAAGGGTAGCTGTGGGCCTGCTGTGCTTAGACAAAGACTGGCTCCATGGGGATTTTGAAATATTTTGTACATATGAAGCAGTGGGACTCGTGCTTGTGTTCAAAGTGGATTGTGATGCCAAAAACTCTGATTGTGAGATAAGGTCTCCATTTCTTCCCACCTTACCCTGCCTCCTCTCTCCTCCACTTTCTTACCTTTCCCATTCAAGCTAACCTTGAACTCATGAGCCTGTCTTCTTGCCTCAGCCTCCTGAATGCCAGGCTTTCAGGCATGAGCAGTCTAAATGAGTGCCTACAATTCTAATAAGCTCTCTGATTTTGCTGCTGTTGCTGTTCTGCAAGCCTACTTTACAAACCCAGCATCTAGAAAGTTCCATCTCATTGCTTCCTTTCTCTTTTTAGTGCCTGGATCCCCTGCACTAAAAATCCCACACACTGTTAGCACATAAATTTAAATTCTAAGTGGCAGTCAGACTTTAGCAATCTGGGGCCTTAGGAAGGCTATTGAAGGGAATACAAATGAATAATTTCCCTGGGTAAGAAGCGTATGTGATTCTTTTTTAAAAATTGAGATAGAGCCTCATTATGTAGCCATGGATAGCTTGGAACTTGCTACATGTGCCACGATGTCCTGACACTTAAAGAAATCTTTATGTCTTTGCCTTGAGTGCTGGAATTAAAAGCCTACACCACTATTACCAGCACAAATTTAATTTCCATATTTATACTCTCTCCATCTATTAACATTTGAAACAACTTAGTTTAAATGAATAACAGAACTTATAGCTATCTATCTATCTATCTGTCTATCTATCTATCTATCTATCTAAAAAGGGTATTTATTAGAAAGGTTTATGGTTTAAAATTGGCTGGTTATGAACAGAAAGCCCATGAATCTAGTAATTATTAAATCCATGAGGCTGGGTGTCTCAGCTGGTCTTCAGTATGCACTGAAATCCTGAAGAGTTAGCCTGGACTTGGTTTGTAGACCAGGATGGCCTTAAACTCACAGAGATCCATTTGCCTCTGCCTCCTCGAGTGCTGGGAACATGCCACTGTGCCTGGCTGAAGAAGTAGGTTTTAATGCTCCTGAAAGAATGGACTTGCTAGCAAAGTGAGAGTAAGTAAAGAGCAAAAGCTTCCTTCTTCCATGTTCTAGCAGAAGGCATGTCCTAGATTGTAGGTGGGTTTTCCCATCTCAAAAGATTAGGTTAATGATGTGCCATCCTACCTCAAAGATCCAGATTAGAAGTAAACCTTCCCACTTCAAGTTAAGCAAAAATCCCTCATAAGTATGCCCTCCATTTGGGGGTTCTATATAATTCCAAATATAGTCTAGTTGACAAACAGGAATGACCATCAATTCAGAAGTTCTTCTTTATTCTGCTTAGTATGACACTTGGCTAAATGGGGGTGGGAGTACATATGTGAACTTATGTAGATAGTGAGAGGAAACAACCAGAACTTTCCTGGTCCTCCAGGTTCCTATCTTAGCTTCACACTGGAGTGTAGATAAGTAGTACTAAATACTATCAATGCAAAAAGTTTGTGCATGTATTCACATTTAATTAACATCCCTATAAGAGCATAATGAAATCAGTTATACTATCATTTCATAGAAGAAGATGCTGATTTGGAGGTAAGGAGTTGAACTGTCTTGCCCATGATCTTTCAAGAGATATATAGGCTAAGTGGGATAAAAATAGGTAACTGTACAGTGAAGGCTTGGACCATGTAAGTATGATGTCATCAAATACTCAACCATTCCATAGGAGGAGTATCATGGAGTTGGTTTCTCTTTATATCAGTAATATACACAAGGTGTTCAAACCTTGAACTAATGTGTGCTGTGCTGTACATGTTGGAAATTAGCAGTCAGAGTTTCTGGGATTCAAATAAGTATAGCTTCAATGTAGGACTTGTCAACACTGGCAATTTGTATATACTCTGGATGGCAAACACAGAAATGTGGACATTATCAAGGATCATTTTCTATTTAACTGTCTGATTCTCATTTTAGATGGTACATTAGGATTTCCAGTACCCACAGAATATACACAGTTGTGAGGGGGAACTAATTATATTAGGTTGAATAGCAAGATGGAGAGCCAGGAGAATTGGTAGCTGTACAGGTCAAGAGATGGAAGCCTCAGAATGAGAGAGAGAGAGAGAGAGAGAGAGAGAGAGAGAGAGAGAGAGAGACCCATGATGTAGCTCTAGTTTCAGTTCAAAGGTATGATCCTCTGGGGAAACTGCTTGTACCAGTCAAGATGAAAAGCTATGAAAACTGGGGTTTGATGTTTCTAGGTACCGGCAGCACAAAAATGCATACACTGGAATAGTAAGCATGAGCTACCTGTTTTCATAACTGTGGGTCCATCTGGGCCCCCACTATTGGATGCTACTGTCCATGTTCAGGGAAGGTCTCCATTTACATATCAGTCTTCTCTGGAAACTCTCCCAGACACAGTCACAGTGTAATTCTCCAATCCAGTCAATTATTAACACACAGTGCTCTTCATGGGTTTTTGATTTCTCCTCTTTTTAGTCTCAGTCCCCCTTCTCTTACTCTACCATTTGATGCTTCAGTGTGCTAGTGATCTTGTCTCCATGTGAATAAATGTTCGTTGCAAATTTATAGTGTAATCTTTCTCTCTTACACTGAGTACTTCCTGTTGTTATATGTTCCTGCTTCTCTCCTTTCTTTTGCTTACCAGTTTTTGTGCGATGACCACATAAACTTTGTTAGGGGAGAAGAATGAAAAAAAGTTATTGGATCCTGGTGAGGTAGTGCAAATTGTAATCTCAGCACTCAGAAGTTGAAGCAGGATCATCTCCAACTGGACTCCAGCTGGACATAAATAAATATATACATACTATTACATATATGTAAATATCTTCAACTCTTTACCTTTCCCCAAAGAAGATCTTGATGTTTAACTATAAGAGACTGGTAATCTAAGGAAAGTGAACAAGAAGATGACTCAAATTAAAACACTGGAGGATCTCCCTGCTCCTGGGGAACTATAGGCATGTTTGTTCTTTAGATGCCAAAACCAAGTTCACTCCTGGGTAAATAACCTGCCAAAAGACCCAAACTAGTGTCAGAGCTGAGAATGCTCAAGTCGTCCTACTGCTAAGCCCATGTAGAGGATTCAAGATGGAAGAATGGAGAAACTGAGTCACCCTTTTTGAGAAGACCTGGGTTAAGATACATAAAAGCGAGTGATCCAGTCCTGTTGGTAGTTGTCATGTGAGTGTGCTGGTCTGAAGTGAGCAGGTGGGAGAACACTGTGTAGCTTCGTCTACAGTGTGCTGTGTGTCAATGGCAGAAATATTTTCTCTCTCATTCTGTTACAGACACCTTGAGATAGATTTTCTGAGTGTGTTGGAGTTGAGGCATGCAACCAGGCACCATAATTTCAAACCAAATATTTTTTATGCACTTACTTTATAATTTCAAAACAGCAGAGGCATCTGTTTAGCTTGCTTCCAAACAATGATGCCAAACAGAGATCTCAATGAGCTATACAATAATAGAGGTAAAGGCCACACATGGCATGGCTTTTCAGAATTTGATATGTAGAAGATTGACAAAAACAAACAAACAAAAAGGAATCCGGACTGTGAGGCAGAAATTCACCAGGCCTTTTGAAGATGGGCACGCCACATATTGATTCCATGTGTTGTTTCTTATAGGTTATTACTCTGAAACCTGCTAAGGCAACAAGTTTGTGAAGCAGGAGCTAAATAGAAAAGAGTCTGTTAAGAGAAACTGTAAAGGGCAAACCAGAAATAGTAGGTCCACAGACATCTAGGTGTTCCTCCAATGCTATATTTGATATCAGTTCAGTCTACTGAAGTTCCTAGAATGCAGCTCTTGGAAACATGAGTGAGGCATGCTGGGGTAAGGTGGAGACAAGGTGCTGGCTGGCTGTGTGTAACCGTTTTTATGATTTTGCTAGTGGGATTCTGTTCATGTCCCTTTGCCTTTGCCATGGCTATGACTCCCAGACCAGGGCAGCCAGAGCATTGGGTGACATGAGATGACTCATTTATTCCACAGCCACAGCATGGGAGTATTCAGTACTGAAAACCAGTGCTCACCAGTTCAACATGAACCCTAAGTCATATAAGTCAATCTTTGAGGATGGGCAAGGAAATCTTCTTCCTATATATATTTTCTAAACATCTGTGAATACTGTTACATTAAGATGAGTTTTAGAGACCTTTCTGGCCTGTGAATCCCAAGTCAGTTCCTTTTGCCCACCTATACCTAGAATGCAGAGTTCAAACATTCTCTGATTTCTTGTTATTTTTGTTAAGAATTTTAAATCTATTTTAGAAAAAAATTACTACATTGAATCATCATTTCCAAAGGATTTGAAAATGTAGTATGCCTTCCCAGAAATTCAGTGGCTCCTGAATGTTCTAAAAATAGAAAAGTGCACCTCTTCTAGCCAGTGGTGAGTCTGCTGATATTGTCACTAGATTGCTGAGTAAAATCAAAGGGAGGACTACACAGTTTGAGTGTGTACCAGGACATAAGAGGCCTTCAGGTCTGCAGAAATAGCCATCACCTCACACTCACATGGCAAGCTATCCATCAAGTAGTTACTGCCACTGTTGTCATTAGCATCATCGTTAGTAGCAACAGAAATCACCACCCCAGATTTGTACCTCCAACTGACACAGGCAAATGATTGTCCTGGGTTTTTAAAAAATATAGTTGTAGTAATTGGCCACATGGAAATGTCTATCCTAAATTTAATGACTTTTCCTTGTAATATCTTTCCTTATCTATTGAAGTGTCACAGCTGATATTTTCAAGCAAAGGTAGATTAATAATACAGGCTTGCTTTATTTAACAGAAAAGCCAATAGAACTGTTTAGCTCCCCATAGAAATGAAGGGCAAAGTCCCAGGGATATCTGGGAGAGGTGTGCAAAGAACCAAAGGGTGTGGTGTGATGGTGAGTAACAGAGACATACTATCGCCTCTTTTTCAGTGGTGTAAGGTGGTGGGTAGTGTGGACTTAGTAAGGCCTGCTGCCCAGTGGTGTAAGCTCTGAGTAGTGGGGACTTAGTGAGGCCTATTATCCAGTGGTATAAGCTGGTAAGTAGTAAGGGCTTAGTAAGACCAGTTTTTAAAATTCTTCTTGGAGTCTAAATTCTTCTTGGCTCAGGCTTGTGTCAGGTTGGTGGGAAGTCCTTCTTTTTGTTTTGATGGTTTGTTTGTTTCTGCAGACTAGGAGAATTTTAATCATGGAAACATTGTAAAGAAAAGATAAGAGGTTTGGTGAGTCACAAACCTATCTTCAGAACACTATCCTGAGCTTCAAGTTTAGAGGAGAGGGCTTGAGCTATGTAGAGCTAAGCAGTACTGGCCAGGATGTGATTGACAATGGTTGACTATTGTTTTATTTATGGTGCTGAAAGGTAGCTGTTTCTGTCCTTGTTAGAGGGGAGCCTTGCTGCCCTAAGATAATTATTCTAATTGTCCTCCAGGTTACACACTCCATTGCCTTCACTTGAGAGCTGGTCAGATTTTGAGGCTCACCATATTGTCATTATCTCAATGTTAGCTGCAGCAGGTAGTTTTAATAAGTATCTCTCCTATAAAGATGGTTATCAATAGGTTCTCTAATTCCTGGAATTGAAGGTAACTGGAGGTTTGGGACAATGACTAGAGTCATTTGGAGACCTTTCTGGGGTCTGAAATAGGATACTGTAACAGATGACAGTAAGATGGGTCCCCTAGTTTTAGAAGTGTACTTTCAGTCAAACCAAACCAACAACAGCAACACAACAAAAACAACCCAAGACAAACAAACAAAAAACATTTGTTGATGAGGGATGAAAGCTGTACTTCTCTTTGTGTATAAGGATACAATGTAGACTGCAATTTGTAGTTACACTTGTTAAAAAGTTCCATGGTTTCAATAATCTCATTATTGTGGTTTACAAGAGTCACAGCTTGGCAGGACTATGGCTTGCTTGCTTGCATTGGCAACTTACAAAGCACCTTTTGGCTTATGAAAGGCAAACCTCAGTGAGGATGCTTTTCTGTTAGATTCAGCTTAAACCCTTTGAGTCCTATGTCTGAAGTGCCTGGTTTCTTCAGCAATAAAGTCTTACCTTCAACTTCTGGGGAGCAAGCAAGTGTAACAACAACATATTTTGTTTTTAGAGTTAAAAATGTCCATCTAGTTTCTTTGAGCATGTTCTGCATGTTATGATGGTTTAATGATTCTGTTTGGTTGTGTGACTTGAATTCCTCATTTACAGTTTTGGCAGTGAGTCTCTGTAGGCAAGATGCCTGTTTTCCTCTCCTCCCGTGACTATTGACATGTACAAGTGAAGAGCACCACTTCTCTCCTCGTCTCTGACATGAATTGGTAGACTATTTCTGGAATGACACTGCTTTTGAAAACAAATGAGAACTTTACTGTAATTACGGTAATTTGTATATATCTAGAAGCTGAGGTAAAGCATGCTTACTGTCTCCACAGGGATGTAAAATGCACTTTGAGGTAAATGGTTATGCATGTTCATATCATCACACCTTAAGAGCCCAGAAATGCCTTGAAGCTGACTGCTGCTCCACAAGCGCTTACTATAAAAAAAAAAAAAATCGAATCAAATAAAAGCATGACTGGTTCTAGTGTGTCTGCCAGACTAATCTGAGAACATTCTTTTTATAGATAAACACAGTTTTAAACCAAGTGATGTTGACCTTGTAACAAATGTTTCTATTTCTGTCACTAGAAAGTGTTTGTTCTGTAGGAGTAAATCATGTTAATAGTCTGCATCATACTAGAGACTTAGGTTCATAACAAACAATATGCAGTTCACTGGGGACAGTTGTAAGGGAGTTACTTTCTGAAACAGCAGCCACAGAACAACATGGGTGGGCTCAGGGGTTCGCTAAGAATCAGTGAAAACAAAAAATGCTGTAGGAGTTGAAAGAAAAAAAAAAAAAAAAAAAAAAAAAAAACAACGACAAGATTAGCATCCCAATGTGTTAAGTGTAACAAAGAGACCGACAGGAAGGACCGTCCTACAGCATGCTTGTGAAGGGGAACAACAGTTCAGGGCTTGTCGACAAGCTTCGCTTGATTTTAGGCAAATAATCATAAGTCATATTTTACTTAAGCAAACATTTTTAAAGAATCAGTTTAATAAAGTCATATACAACCACATGTAAGATAAATTATTTCAGTTGACTTTTCTAGCAAATGGCCTCACGTTTAATGGTATTATAGACCACAGTCTATATATGAGTTTTTGCAGATATACAGAGGGCCTTGAAAATAGCAACAAAAGTTTCTTTTTCTTTTCTTTCTTCTTTCTTTCTTTCTTTCTTTCTTTGTTTTTTTTGAGACAGGGTTTCAATAGCCCTGGCTGTCCTGGACTTGCTTTGTAGACCAGGCTGGCCTTGAACTCACAGAGATCTGCCTGCCTCTGTGTTCTGAGTGCTAGGAGTAAAAGCATACACCACCACACCCAGCTAATAATGATCAAACAGATTTGCTAAAAGAATACAACATCATGCTAATAATTTTGGAAGAGAAGGTTGATTTGAAGATTGGTAATATTGAATGTACAGAATCTATATTAATAGAATGAAAAGGGTATATTTGTTTTGTTGATTAAAATATCCTAAATTCAGAAGCCCTGACATCTGGTAGGTGCTCAACAAATACTGAATCAAAGAAAAGTAAAAAATGTCACTTTGGGTGAAGTCACTAGAACTTTTTCTTCTCTAATAAGCCACAAGGATGTGATCATGGGATGCATGGCCAGAGCATGCACCTGATACCACACAGCAGCTTCATATATTTTGCTATTGTTGTTAGTATTTAGAGGCCACATGGGATCATTTTGTATATAGAATTCACATACTTTATTTTTCATGTGAATTCCTTTAACCAGTTACTATACGGTTAGGGATAAAATAGAGTTGTATGTTTGTTTGCTTGCTTGCTTGTTTAAAGGAAAAGGAAATAACGGAACCTCTAGTGTTTTAAAATTTAGATATATTAAATTTAATTTTTGTATTTTTACTTAAAGGATAGCATCATCCCTTGAGATGCTACTGAAAAAGATCTGTGTACAACCATGATCTAGAAAGAATAGAAAACCAGGAATCCCATCTAAATTATTATTCAACTGCTTATCTGAAGGCTTAGAGAGAGGATTGGTTTGAACAGTAGTCAGGAGAAGTTTCCTGGAATGGTGACATTTAGATTGACTAATCCTACTTTTCATCATTACAGGAAAGAGAGAAACATATGACACAATCCAATTACCTTGGCAAAACAGAGACTTTTAATAGTGGTAACAAAGAGTTGATCTTTGTGCGAAGGCCTGCCTGCTGGTGGAGCTGTAGTAAATGCAGTAAGGCATGCCCTCTCCTCCTGCTTAACTTCAGTTAAGAGTGTGGACAGGCAGTAATGTTCCAGGGTGAAAAGAGCAACAGTAGAAGTAGGGGTGCACCTCAGTGTTGGTAGGGAAGAGATGTCTGTGGGAAAGGGTCTTTAAATCGTGTGAGTCAAGAGAAATTTTTTTTGAGCTCTTTAGTAAAAAGTGATATCAATATTCAACAGGATAGCTGTGCTATGTTTGAGAACAAAATTAAAGTTTATAAATCTGATATCAGTGTAGAAAGTGGCTTATTTACAGAGAACCTAAGGTTTAGAAGAACAATTAGATTATAAAAACAAAATACACTTAGACTAAAATATACATTGCACTTATGTACACAAGTAGTTGTAGTGCACGTTAGCATGCTTACTTAAGCTGATTAGTTTTCTCTCCCCTATAAAATAGTATATGTACACCTCAGTTTATCTGCTCAGTTCAAAGATTAGTCTGTTATATCTCAATAATAAAGTTGAAGTTTACACACATACATGCTTACTTTACTAATTTGTCTGTTTGTTTATTTCTCCCCTTTCTTTCCTGGGGGTTATCCAGATGCAGAAGCTGAAAAAACACTTATAAAGTCAAAGACTAGGAACACAGGATTCTGTTCTGCAGACCCATAGTCCAGTATCAAAATTTGGTTTGTCTCAACATAGACCAGTAGCATACACATTAGTCAGTTTCTTATTACTGTAATTAAATACAGGAGCAAAATAACCTTATGAAGAAAAATGTTTTCTTTTGCTCACAACTTTGGTGGCTGGAAGTGCAAACAACAGACCTCTTGTCAGAGCAAGCCCCAATGGTGAACAGTGAAAGAACATGTTGAGAGGAAATGACATCTTTTTTAAAAAAATTTTTAAAATTAATTTATTCTTGTTATATCTCAATGTTTATCCCATCCCTTGTATCCTCCCATTCTTCTCTCCCTCCCATTTTCCCATTACTCCCCTCCCCTATGATTGTTCCTGAGGGGGATTACTTCCCCCTGTATATGCTCATAGGGTATCAAGTCTCTTCTTGGCAAACTGCTGTCCTTCTTCTGAGTGCCACCAGGTCTCCCCCTCCAGGGGACATGGTCAAATGTGAGGCACCAGAGTACGTGCGAAATGACATCTTAAAACAGGAAGTCAGAGGGAATTCTGGGGTCAGGCTCACTTTTCTAACAACTCATTCATTCAAATGTTCAGAGGCTCTTATATCCTTTCATGTGGAAAACCAACATCATAACTTCAGTCTAGGCCCCATTTTTTAAGGTTCCGCACTTTGTATAGTTTGCCCTGAAGTATCAGTTCTCAACATATAAACCTTTGAGGAAACACACAAAGCATTGTTCAAGTTCCAAGTGTACCACAAATGTCTAAGGCATCAAGGTGAAAATGCACAGACAAGAAGAAACAAATGACATGTTATATTTTGGGGTATGGGTTATATTTCTCAAGATTTTTGTTTGTAGGTTCATCTTTTCACCTGCAAATTCCACTTCTTTAACAGTGGAATAATACTATATTGTGTAGATATACCACATTCTTATTAACCATTCATCAGTTGGTGAACGTCTAGGTTGTTTCTACTTCCTGCTTCTGTGATCAGAGTAGTGATAACATGGATGATCAGGTATCTCTAAAGTCCCTTGATTATATGCCCAAGAGTGGTATAGATGGATCATATGGTTGATCCACTTTAAGATTTTGAAGAACCACTACTCCACCTTCTGTAGTGGCTAACCCAGTTTTCACTCCTAACAATGAGTGAGTTCACCCCTTGTCCTTCATCTTCAGCAGCATCTGCTGTCCTCTGTTTTATTTATCCTGGTTATTCTGAGTGGGTAGGATGAAACCTCAAAGTAATTTGCATTTCTCTGATGGCTAAGAATGTCGAACATTTTAAAAATATTTCTCAGCTATTTGAATTCCAGCTTTTGAGAACTCTCTATTTAGTTCTATACCACATTTTTAATTGAGTTATCTGTGTTCATATTGTTTAGTTTTTTAAGGTTCTTTGTATATTCTTGATATTATCCATCTGTCAGTTATATAATTTGTTTGGTTTTGGGTTTTTGAGACAGGGTTTCTCTGTGTAGCCTTGACTGTCCTGGACCTTGCTCTGTAGACCAGGCTGGCCACAAACTCAGAACGAGACGAGCTGCCTGCCTCTGCCTCCCAAGTGCTGGGATTAAAGGCGTGCACCACCACTGGCCTGGAACTCACTGAGACCCACCTGCTTTAGCCTCCCAAGTGCTGGGACTAAAGGCATGCACTACCACTTCCTGTCTTGAATGTTTTATTGTCAGTCCTTAAATACCTTGTGCCTACTTGAAAATTCAATCTCAAAAGTGCCCAGTCAAATGTGAAATTATCACGTAGTGAATGACTGTTGGAAGACTCTGCTATTTGTGGTCACAGTACACCATGTCCAGACAGATCTCCTGAGATTGGTGCAGAATGGAGGACCCCCTTTCTCACTCCCTTTCTCTCTGACTGAATTTATCTTGAGAGTGTCTCTGAGCATGATCCCTACCCATGAGGGAGGTCAGGTAGCCCATGGCCAAAATCTAGGTTCAACTCCCTTTTTCCTGGTAAGAACCTGCCTGAGAAGTATCTGAAATTTCTGGATTATGAAGCATTCCTGATACCTTAAGCCCCAGCCAATCACACTGCAAAAAACTATGTAACCATTGTTCACCCAATAAAGTTGAGCTGTCTCACTGAAGCTGCACCTGGAAGTCAGTCATTCCATTGTATGCGAGGTCCATAGGAATCCCCTGTCTGCTGCCTTTGCTCCTTTTGCCCTCATGGACTGATATCAGCCAATGATCCCAGGGTGCAGGAGAGGAGGCCTAGAAATGACCATGTCATTAAAGCTGCCCCCTTTTCTGTGATTTAGAGCACTGTCATATCATATAGTTGATGCTTTTGGATGCCTGTACCAAAAGATGGTAATGGAGCTAAAATATGCCTTTCACCTGATGACATGGTTATAATCATAACATGACATTATTATGTCTGTGATAATAGTAGTGTAAACAACATGTGCTGCCAGTTGTATATAAATACAGTAGATTCAATTATATTCCATAATAATCATGATAAAGTATTGTTTTGGTGTATATTTACTTACCATTTACAAATATATTAACAATGTTTCTTCTTACATTTAAAAAGCTTAATATAGAACAGTATGGTGTGTTTTAATGTCTTATATTTACAAATTATTGCAGTATCTTCTTTCATCTTTATTGGCACTCATGTTCTTTTGATCATCACGGCCATAGAAGTAATGGGATGTAGCACACATGCCTCTCTCTGTGTATGTGTGTGTGAGTGTGTGTGTGTGTGTCCCTCACAATGATAAGTGGAATAATGATGCATTTATTAGCATGTTGTTAGGCAAAGTGTAGCTTTATTTTCTAAAGGGATAATTTCACGTTTTAATATTCTGTGTTACTCTTTGGAGGTAAGCAATTCTGATATGAATGCCACATAGTAGCTTTTCCTTAGTTGAAGCTCCTCTGGGACTCACAGTCCTTTATTCCTATCCCTGTGCCCTCCATTTGACAATCATATCTTCTCTGTTTCTGGACCTTATAGAAAAAGTGTAAAATGTTTTAGAGTTATAGGGGAGGGGAAAAGGGGAGGGAGGGAAGAATGGGAGGACACAAGGGATGGGATAACTATTGAGATATAACAAGAATAAATTAATAATAAAAAATTAAAAAAATGTTTTAGAGTTATAGAGATAGTTTGATAAAGGAAAATTATTTTCTTGAGAATGAGTGGATTTCAGTTCTGTACAGTGTTTGTTCACATTTGTAAAATCATGTTATTTTAATTGTAGGGTACTGGAGATGCTGATTGTCATTTTAAAATCAAGAAGAACCTGGAAAACGCATCTATAAGTCTGGAATCTCTGAAGAGCCCAGGATTGTTTGTTGGCCTTCAACCAGATGGACAAGCAAAACCAGTCATTTATACTAACAATGAGAGTGTTTTGCTTCTATCCACGAGTCATCCAATGTATGTTTACTTCAAATACTTTAAATTTGGTTGACTTTATGATTGTCCATATATAATTGTCTTAAAATTTCACTTCAGTTTTAATATAAAATATCTGCTCTTGGACTTTTTCTCTTATAACAATCCTAAAAGTTATGTGAGAAAAACAATGAAGACTGTTCCCCTCAGGTTTTCAAGTAATTAATATTAAGAACAGGGTTTTAGTTATCTTGAGTTCCTTCATAACATTAAATTGTGCATGAACATGCACATAATTATAGCTTCTGTCAAGTTAACACAAAACTGTCCAGTAAGTTGACCCCTTGTCAACTTGGCAATCAAATATACAATTGTTAAGCTGTAACTTTTCTGTTCTTGTTCATCCCAAAGATCACACATTAATATCAACATCATGATACAAAAATCCCAACTTTGAAAAGTCCTAGATTTGGGGCTGGAGAGATGGCTCAGTGGTTAAGAGCACCACCTGCTCTTCTAAAGGTCCTGAGTTCAATTCCCAGCAACCACATGGTGGCTCATAACCATCTATAATGTAACCTGGTGCCCTCTTTTGGCCTATAGGCGAACAAGCAGACAACAATGTATACATAATAATAAAATAAATCTTTAAAAAAAAGAAAGAAAAGTCCTAGAGTCTTTACAAATTCAGATACTCCAAAGTTCAAAATATCTTTAAAATATACAAATTCTCTTTTAAAATTTAGTTTCTATAGACTTGAAAATTTATTTAAAAGTTCAACATTTCTCTGGTGTTGGCCTCTGCAGTATACACAGCTTGTCTCTTAGGCTCGGGCTGGCTGTACGCCATGGCTGTTGCTATTGGCTGTTATCCCATGGTACTGGCATATTCAAAATGCTGCAGCTCAGCTGCATTTTTACCAATAGCTTCTTGTAGGCTCTCTTCAGGAACTCCAGCCCTGCTACACAGTGCCAAGCCTCAGCTGTTCTCCATGACCCCTTGAGCCATCAAAGTTATAACCACCTGGATGACCATGTTATGCTGCTAGCATAAAGTGCAACCTTGGCTGGCTCTGGAACAGAGCGTGCTCACTCTGACGAGACACTCTCCAGAACATTCATCTCGAGGATGCTGGTCCCTCTTTAATCACTGCTAATTTCTCAGCCCCAGAAAACGAGCATCAATTGTCCTAGTAAAGCAAAGGCTTTCTTTAATGGTTCTGGTATCTTGCTAATTACAGCAAACTCTTTAGCTCTACTTGACCAGAACCACAGATTCTTAATTCAAAATGTGCAATAGTCCCAATAGTTTCTTTATGAGACCCAAACTCTTCTCAGATCTTCCCAAGTCAGGAATCTATCATCTCCATCTTTTTCAATCCTCTTATGTTCCAAGATTTCATGGAACAGCTCACCAAACTGTGAACACTCAATGGCTTCTCTACCCCAACATTTCAAAATCCTCTCACCATTCTCCACTTTCAATGATGCAAAACAACCTGGTCAGGTCTGCCATAGCAATGTCCAATGATCCTGATATCAATTTTGTCTTAGTTAGAGTTACTGTTGCTGTAATAAAACACCATGACCAAAGGCAACTTGGGGAGGAAAGGGTTCATTTCACTCATAGTTCCTTATAATGGAGCAGGAACTCAAAAGGGGCAGCATCTGATGCAAAGGCTATGGAGAAGAGCTGCTTACTGGCTTCCTCAGCCTGCTTTCTTATAGAACCCAGGTGGTACCACTAACAGTAGGCTTGGCCTTCCCACATCAATAACTAATTAAGATAACACAGACTTGCCTGCATATAGCTAGGTCTTCTAGAGGTATTTTCTCAAATGATGTTTCCTCCTCTTGGAGGAATCTGCCTTGTGTTGAGTTGACATAAAACTAGCCATCCCGGTGGACATTGAATATTTTGTTTTAAAGAGTATTTCTATATATGCTAAGAGAGGGCAAAGCTCTTGAAATTCTTAGCTTCCATAGCTAACAATTTTTCATACTTCCATTTTTTAAAGAAACAATAGTAGATGCAGGTTAGTATTTAGATAAATATAAATGGGATTTGTTTTTAAAATAAAATGCAAGAGGAAAAAAGTCCAAGGATAAGAAAGACATGTGAGTATTTTGAAATGGTTTCTCTCATTTCTAAATTCAGTTTCTTTAACAAATTATGGATTTAAGAACTTCTTAAAAATAACTTAAGTTTGAAGTATATTGGCTTGAACAAAGAGGACAATGCAGTAACAAAATTGTATTTTAAAATTATCTCAAAGGTATTTTTTCCTTTCTAAATTTTGCTTGATGCTGTTTATGATTTAACAAAATCTAACATTTCTTAGACACTGTGACTGTTAACTTCTGTTTTCTTTTTAGAGTGTACCTAGTATTCTCTTGCACAAGTGTGTGGGGATCATGTATATGTGCATGCCTGCCATGTCTGCACGTGTTCATATGCATGTGCATGTGTGTGCACTTGTGTGGCCGGCCATGTATGTATAATATCTAATGGAAGATGGTTTAAAGAAGGAATATAGTTTGAGTTCATGACTGTATCCATTGGCCATATATCTGACCTAGTTATTTACATTTATCTCCATCAACTCCATTTAAACCTTTACCTTCTGTGAATAAGACTTTACACATTGTTGTGATAGTAAAACCATCAGTCACTCCACCGTCTGCTCCCCACAGGCTCTCACAGAGAGACACCCTCACACGGCAGAATGGGTGTGCAATTGCTCATTGGGACTCTGCAGGGCAGCGGATGATTTGAGAGCACACAGAAGGTTACAGAGCTGAGCAGAACACTAAGGAAGGGCTAGCAGGAGGCAGCAAGCTTCTGGGGGGGGGGCGGTAAAAGAGAATGAAAGGGCAAATAATATGGAAGCACAGAAGAAAAGATAAGAAAGAATGGATAGTGATAATTACAAATAAATTCATAAAAATTCATAGAAGAGGAGATAAAAAGAAGAGATAGTCTTCAGGGAGCTGAGGGATTCTAAGAGGCCACCCTGGCCAAGTTATAGGCAACAGTCACTTCAGAAACTCTACAGTTCAGTTCTGTTAGAGAATATGGGCAGTTTGTATTCTCTCCCCTACTTATAGGGACACATTTTTATTTTAGTAAGGACAAAAATACAGGATTGTGCATCAGACATCTTATCATAGCTCTGTGAATTATGAGCATCCTAAAGTCTACAGAAGTGTCCATGCTTCCTTACATGCAGTTTCCAGTGCTGGGAGAAATCCCTGTTAGGGAAGTGCCTGTTCACACTCAGCAGGCATGCCCCTTGGCTTCGATGGCTAATTTGTGCACTTTCCATCTGGGATAATGAAGAGCACATCTGCAGAGTAAGCATCTGTGGCTGCTCTCAGATTCATTTTTTGGCTTTTAACAGACACTGAACACTCCACAAAGCTTGGCTCTTGTGTGCAGGGTGCCCTTTGCTGTGCAGGAGCCACCATGAGAGCCCTGTGTGGTCAGATATTTATCCTCAACCCACTTCAGTTTTCTAGAAACTGCTGAGCTACCTGACAGACCAGGAAAGCATAGGAACGGGTGTTCAGTTGTAACTTACCCTGTCACTCCTTTGTTTTCCTACTCTGTTATTACCTGGCTTCTCTGAACATTGAGTACTTGAAAGCAGGCACTTGACCCCACCCAATGGCATCTGTAGATACAGCATAGTGCTTGTTTCAGGGAAGCTAAATTGGATCTGTTTGTTGAATAAGCAAATGTTGTAACATCATATGTCATGTCTAGATTTTATTTTGATGTGCTAGCAGCATGTCCCTAAATAAACATCTTAGATTCTGCTTTGTTATATGCACATAAGAACAGTAACATTTTACTGTGGTAAGATTTAAAAAAAAAACTTGAATCTGAGAACATTTGAAATTGCAGGCATGCATATTTTTAGTAAATAAATCCCATAAAACATGCAGGGATGTGTATTTGAGATGAAAAGATGGTGACCTTCCCTAGGTCCTTCAAAATGATCAGTGATGCAGAAAATGCTTAAAAATCCTTCTTGGTTGGGCTGGGAGAGAGCAGGCAGATTGCTCCTTTAATGTGCAATGTCTTAGCTTTTATTTTTATTTTCTGAAGTATGATAAATACAAACAATTCCCTCCCAGAAAGCTCTGACAAGGTTTTGAATTTGAAAGAATCTGTACTATGTAAGTATGATTGATAGATTGAATCCTATAAAATTTAGATGCGTATATATGTTGATAGAGTGCATATTCCCCAGGAAGAAGCAAAGAATAGTAAAATTTCCTTAACAGTAAAGTCTTGAATTCTTTGTATTTCCACACACCCCAAAGCTTTTTCTCACCACTTTTTGAAACTTGGAGTAGAATGTACACAATAAAGGAGCGAGGATGGAGAGGAGAGAGTGGTGCAAAGGGAACAGAGAAGCTGCTCAACTCTGCAGCACAACGGTATTCTAGTAGATTACGTCTGCCCTCCAAACAACACGAGGCAGCATTGAGGTGGTGTTTCAGCACACAGGCTGTGATGGCAAGGCTGTTGAGATCCAGACCCTACTTTGGCCTCTTGGCAGCTGTGTGCCCACAGTTACTGGACCACATGTCTCTGTTCTATAAAATGAAGACAAGAATGCCTTAACTCCACACTGGTGTAAGAATGGTGTGAGTTAACAACTAAGGGTGGCCAACATTCTGTGGGTGCTGTACAAGTATTTCTGTTATAGTAATTGACGGAAGTATTTCATAGCATGTCTTTCACAATTTAAACAGAGTTGATAGATTCCTAGAAGGCAAGAGATGATATTTCGTCATCTCTTCTAAACACTTTGGGCAAATCAGGTTATTTCTCTGTAACTTGATTTCTTCATGTATAATTTGGTTAGGATTTGATTTAATTATTGCAAATGGAGAGTTTAATAATAAAACCATGTATCTCACTATTATGTAGTTGTGACACGGTTTGTATAGCTAAACTTTTTTATTTTCTTCCGTAAATTTGTACTCAGAACTTATGAACCTCAGATGCAAGAGAAACAGAAAATATTTGAATTGATATGAGCTTTTATCATGTTGAACTGGTCAGGAGATTCTTCATGTCTTATCTAGATAACATGGGTTCTTTGGGAATTTCACTCATTCCTGTTACTCCAAGTAATACCGACACTTAAAATCTTAAATAATTAAACCTCCCTCTGTGTGGGGTTAAGAGAACCTTAGATTAGTTGGAACTTGAACATCAGCTTCAGTGTCCTCCAAGGCTCTGGGACACAGGCTTAATTCATGCACAAAAATTTGCCTTTCCTTGTTCTATTTCTGGCCAGGTATTATGGTATGAACAACTCTTTTTATGTGTCTCTCCCTGACCTCCACCCCTACCCTCAGGACTGTGGCCATCGGTCAGAGAACAAAGTGAACAGAGGCAGGATGGAACCTGTAACTTCAGTTGAATCTGCGATTTCTCTTTGGTCTACTTGGTGACATTCCTCAAGTAGAGGGTGTGGGGTCTCAGATCCCCCCAGGGAGAGAAGAGGAAGCCTTGCTGCTAAAGGGAGTTTGTCATTTTGCGCTGAGCTTCCTGGTAATATCAGACTGAGACCTTAGCAACAGCATTTCCCTACAGATGTCCAGGAAGCCCTGAGCTCTGTACAAACCGACTAAGGTTCAACTCCCTTTCCCCATGTAGAACCTGTTTAGCAAGCACCTGGAATTCCTCCCTGTGTAAATGAGGCATCTCAGTACCCTAGCCCCTCAGCCTGTGACCTTTAGTCACCCCAGATTTCCCTACCACCTCTCCAAAGTTCTATATATTCTCCCCCCGCCCCCCTCCCCAGAATAAAGTTGATCTGCCTCCCAGGAGTTGGTCCTGGATCATCTATCTTCAAGGTCCTCTGAGTCCCTACCCTTCCCACCTCTGCTCCCTTTGTCCTCTGGGACCAACCATTGGCCACAATCTGCAGGGGGGCAGGGAGAGCCACATCTCTATTAAAAAAAAAAATCAATGGACACTAGTTCAAGAACCTGAAAAATGTAGAAGTAAAGATAAGTGTTAAATACTACATTTTTGTTACAGTAAGAATTTCTGGGGTCCATTGAGATCATTCAGTGGGTAAAGGTACTTTCTATACATTTGATAAATTCAATTCAATTCCAAGAACCCATGTAAAGGTGAAAGAAAAAAAATGAATAAACCTGTCCTTTAACTCCACATTTGTGCTCTGACATGTATGTGCCCATATGTATACACATTAAACAAACCAAACACACACACACCAATAATAAATAATGATGATAATTATCATAACAATAATAATATTTCAAAAAGAAATCTCAGGTTTAAGTCCCATGGGGAGGGCTCTGTGACCGTGATGGTCAGCAAAACCTTGATGGTCACAGGAGGCCAAAAGTCAGTTTAGCTCAACGAGCCTCGGTAGCAGGTGCTTCTTGTTCAAACTTCAGGAGTCTGATCTCAAGTGGTTTGTGTTAGGCATACTTAAGCACAGCACAATTTGGCACAAACTATTTTGGTGATAGTGAACTCACTCCTGCATGCACAAACAAAGCATACATAAATCTCTTCAGGGAAGAAAGTGAACTAAAACCATTAGAAGTGACTGCACCAAAACTCCTTGTCAAGTTCAAAAGATAGGTTCTAATACCTGGACTGAGAAAAACAGATTTATGATAAGAGTCTAGGGAAAGGAGCCAGTAGCAGGAAACCCCCAGACACACAGACAGCACACAGGTCACAGGTGAGAAAGTGTGTCTGCTCCAGCCTTTTGGGACGAGAACAGATTATTTGATTTCTTCTTTTGAAGGAGCAACCTTCCCTGCCTGCTTCCCATTCCAGGTTCCCCTAGTGGAGGTTTGTGAGCACAAAGGCCTCTGTGCCCCCTACTAAGTCCTACAGATATTTGTGTTAACATGTGTTTAGAAAGTTTACTTTTACTTTACTTTAGAAAAATCTAAACATAATATTATCTACATATAAAGTCTAAGTGCAATAGTAATCAATTCATTGGATTCTAATTATGTGTCCAATAATCTCACTTATAAAAATGTGACAGAAATTCATTGTTGTAATTATTTATATTTTTCCTTTGTAGATATAAGACAACATACTTTTAGTAATTAAGCTTGTAGTTTGATTGTGTTTTGTTTTGACCTTGTTGGCCCTGTGCTTACAATGAGATACCATCAGACCTGGATCCTTAATTGTCTGTATAGAAAACTTGACTTCTTTTTACCTTCGTTGTCCTTATCATTTTACATTGCTGCTAATAAATGTTGACACTCAAATTTTGATTTTTAAAATTTTAGTTTTTAAGTTTCAATTTTAATTAACTAATTTTTGAGACAGTGTCAGATGTAGTCCAGGTAGGTTTCAAACTCACTATGTACCCAAATAACCAAGGTTGACCTTTGAACTACTGATCCTCCTGTCTCCTTTTCCCAAGTGCTAGGGTTATAGACATGGACCATGATTCTCAGTTTTATGGAGTACTGGGGAGCAAACTCAGAGCTTTGTGTATGCTAGGCAAGCATCTCTTGAGTTAAGTCCACAGCCCTTCACACTCCTTTTACAATGGTGAAAATTAGATTGGAGACCACACTGTTAGTGTAGGCTCTAATCCAGAGTGTTATTGGAGGGCTAGTTTGGTGAGTCACCTGCTCCCTCTGATCAAGAAATAGGTGCTGCCTTGCTCTTGCATTTACACAACACATTTTCCATGTCCTAATGTCCTCCTCCTACTGTTGTAGAAATAGATGCTATCAGTCCTTTGGAGAGTCCCAGGTGGAAGGAGAAGTTACTGTAGGGAAGGTAGAGAGACTGGAGAGGTTATTTCTCATTTCATAGTATCATCTGTGTTGATCTTGTGTGCAAACCCTGTGTGCTTGTTGCCAGTCTTTGGAGGGGGATATTAGTTCCTTCATTGTACTTCCTGTATACTTTTTGTGTAGTCTTTGTAATCTCCATATGTATAAGATCACGGGGATACTTATAAGATTGATTCAAATCCCCTCATAACACAAGATATTTATTATGGACCTTAAGTTGTGTTTAGGAATCTTTTTCCTTCAAGTTCTTATTTTGTCCCAGTGAATATGTCTAACTAACTTTCCTTTCTAATATTTTGAGTTCCTTTATTGCCATCCATCTCCAGCACTTAAACATCATAGTATAGAGAAATTAAACAGGGAAACTAGTGATTCATGGAACTAGGCATTCAAAAGCTCATTATTGTGAATTTATACCTTATAACTCCTGCATGACACAAATAAGGTACAATGTCTCAGCCAGTTCTTCAGATGTCAGTGTCCTGCTGTCCGTGCATCTTTCAAGTTATTAAGTGTCAGTCACTATGCCTAAGAGGTTTGCATGCTTGCTAATTTTTGAATCATCCATGTTTTTGAGTGAAGTTGGGATGTTATTGACTGCCTATAAACTTATATAGTCTATATATGCAGTAAACATCAAACCCCTACCCACATCTAGCCAATGGACAGGACATTCTCCACAGTTGAGTGGAGAGTGGGGTCTGACTTTCACATGAACTCTGGTCCCCCTTGTTTGACCACGTCCCCTTGATGGGGAGACCTGGTGGCACTCAGAGGAAGGATAGCAGACTACCAAGAAGAGACCTGATGCCCTATGAGCATATACAGGAGGAGGAGGTCCCCCTTAGTCACAGTCATAGGGGAGGGGAATAAGGGGAAAATGGGAGGGAGGGAAGAATGGGAGGATACAAAGGATGGGATAACAACTGAGATGTAATATGAATATGAATGAATTAATAAAGAAAAAGAAAAAAGAATACAGCAAAAAAACCATATAGTCAGACATCTTTATAAGTGTTGTTGCAGTGCACAGCCTAAAACATGACAAGTGACCGTCATCTAAGAGACAGCACCCATCCTATGCTTGATCCTAAAGAACAAACACAGCTTAACTTTGACATTTTAAAATTTAGATAGCACTTCTGATTAGACAGTTTAAATGGAAGTCATTGTTCAATGAAGTTAGAGGCAGCTATTTTTGCATCAGCCTCCCAAACCGCTTGCTTTTTTCTTTTAAATAAACAACAGACAAGTAGCTAGGTTTTTTTTTTTCATTTATAGACATGTATATATTTCTATGATTTTCATATTCTAGTAAGATTTCATAAAGTTCTCTTTGAATGATGCTTTAGTCAGTTTCTTCTTTTGAGAAAGGCAAAGCAGTAGATTACTCAAGTAGCTCCAATTTAGAATCTGTAAGGAAAACATCTTGAATAAGTCATTTGATTCATATTGTGATGCTAAGCCGTTGCCTAGAATACAAAGCAGTGAATAGGCTTTATAGGAATGCCGTTTATGCATAGCTGCCTGGTAAGAAAGAAGAGTCATTTTCTGGTAACTGTGTAATAAGAGAGAAATGATCTGAGTAGGCACTGAGATGTAACAATGGGAAAACTTAAACCTGGTGCTGAGCATATGGTGAACATTCTGAGAAGAGGCAGGGACTTTGAAAGAATAGTGGCTTTCAGTTTTTAAAGATCTTAATTTCAGTTGGCAGAGAAAACCCAACGGGAATGTCTGCAACAGTCAGCCAAGGGGAAAACAAGATCCATGTGTCAAAACACCAGAAAGAAACACCACCAGAATCCACAGCCAGATGGTCCTCACCGCTGTCATCAGAAAGTAAGCCACAACCTCTCCCTCTTCTGTTGGTTTGTTTTTCTACTTTGCTTCTTCCTTTAGGAAAAATACTATATTATTTAAAACAATCAAAATAATTCCCATTTCTACGATATAAAATGGGGTGGGTCATAAGCAAAGTACTTCGAATCCTAAAGTTTTGACTTCCTAGTTTCTGTATTTGTTTGACCATTTTCTTTTTCTCAAATCCATTCTTCTTCCTGGTAAGTATAATGTACAACACCCATCAAATTCTCTGCTTGGTGATGTAGCCATCACCGAATAGAAGGAAACAGTGTAGTACTTTCTCAACATGGTCCAGAACTCTTGATCCACTGCCAGAAGACTGAAAGTAAGGTTGTGTGCCACCACATCAGGCTTGAATCTTTTTCTTTCTTTTGTTTTTTGTTGTTTTTTTTAATCAGTAAACTCATTTTTATATATAACTAGAATATTACCGTTAGCAAAATGGTTTTTGAAAATTAATTATATTATTGCTACACTACTATTTCTTTTAAATAGTAATTAATAAAAATGACCTGCTTGACAAGATATGTCCACTGATGCAGTAATGGCATGATACTATGTGGGTAGCCAAACCCTTTCTAATTGCATTTGATGCCCATTCTATGAGAGAAAACTGATTCCTTGTACTGTAAATCTCGTCAGAAGCCTGTAGCTAGAAAGGCCACAGGTCACAAGAGAGAACTTACTGCTGTTGTTTTTTGTTAAATGGGCATTATGTCAAACTGATGTCTCTCAAACTTTATTGGAATTTTTTTTTTTCCTGCAGTGGGCAGCAGTTAATGCAGAGACCATGGCTAGTCAACTATGGAAAATAAGTGACTGCAGAATGTTCCCTTTGAAACAGGTCATAGGTAGAGGAACATTGGGAATATGGGATGAAAAGAATTTAAGAGCTAGAGGTTGGGGGAAACTGCTACAAAGGTGTCTTCTGGACATGAAAAGCTCATTGCTTCTGTGAACTCACTGAAGCTGTGGTTACCTGCCTAAGAACCACAGAAGACAGACCGGTTGCTATTTTGTGATCCATGGAGGAGGAGCTCTTAAGGTCTCATCATTCACTGTGTGACTATGAGCATGTAGCAGGTTCAGTGGTGTAGCCACTGATAAGTTGCCCATGCTCCAGTAAGTAGGCCACACTCAGACCCTAGTATGCTCATCAAGCAACCTCGATTAAATTCTGTGGGCGAGAAAGAGAAAGGGGGGGGGCGGAAGCTAAGAGGAGGCTTGTTGGACAGAAGCCTTTTCAGAGGAAAAGGAGGTGGGTAAGAGAAGATAATGGGGGATACACCCAACTCAAATTGAACAAATACATGTATGAAATTGTCAAAGAATAAAGGAGTCTTCCTGACATGCCTGCATTCATATGTACCAGCCATAAGGAGTCAGCACTGGTACTGTTTGTTGTAGTGGACTAGCCCTGAACTGTATTTCCGTACAGCCCAGATTTATGGAGCAGTGTGAAGAATTACTCTTATGGGAAACATGTGGTTAGTTAGGATTCCTCACAGAATTCAATTTGTGTCAGGAAGCAAAGGCTTTTAAATTAGAGTTGGCTACTCAAGCAAACTTGACATGGCTCAAAATAGTATGCTAACTGAAACCTTCAGAAATAGACATTTTTTATGAATGGGAAAAAAGCTTAGAGAAACTGTCATATTTCCTATAAAAATTGTTCTTCTGAACATTCTTAAATGTTGCCATTGTTAAATTTTTGAGTGGGAGGAAGTATGGAGTTTTTGAACGAAGCAAATGTAATATTAGTTATCTTTGTATTACTATTACTAAGTACCAAAGGCAACTGTCTTTTAAGAAAAAAAGTTTTACTTTCCTCAAAGTTTCAAAACATATAGTAGTATAAACCAGTATAGCATCACCCCATAGGTCAAAGGTGGGAATGAATTTTGGAAACAAGCAAGTGATTACATTTCAAATTGAATAGAGAGAGCAGAGACAGAAAGGGGGAGGAGAGATAGATAGATAGATAGATAGATAGATAGATAGAGATATATAGAGAGATGTGGGGGAAGGAGGGAGGGAGAGAGAGAGAGAGAGAGAGAGAGGAGAGAGAGAGAGGAGAGAGGAGAGAGAGAGAGAGAGAGAGAGAGAGAGAGGAGAGAGGAGAGAGAGAGAGAGAGAGAGAGAGAGAGAGAGGAGAGGAGAGAGAAGAGGAGAGGGAGAGAGATCCCATAAGACCTACCCCCCAAAGGTCCATCAGCTAGCAATAGCACTACCCTGGTGATCAAGATCAATCTGTGGACCTTTAACAGATACCTGTTTTCATTCAACCAAAAATACCAAATGACTTGAGCAATACGAAAGAAAGAACTAGTTCTTAGGATAAACACAGATGCTTCACACTATTCGCTTAGTCACCACACACACACACACACACACACACACACACACACACACACACACACTGTGTCTAACTGATTGGCAATGTAAAATGTCTTAGTTAAGGTTATTACTGCTTTGATGAAAGAGCAGGACCAAAACAATTTGGGGAGGAAAAAGTTTATTTGACTCACTATTCAATGTGACAGTTCATTATAAAAGCAGTGAGGGCAGAAGCTGAAACAGGGCAGGAACCTGGAGACAGGAGCTGATGTAGAGGCCATGGAAGGGTCCTGGTCATCCATTTAGATCTCAGGACCAACAGCTCAGGGAATAAACCTCCCCCAATGATCTGGGCTTTCCTGTGTCAATCACTAATTAAGAAAATGCCTCACAGGGTTGCTTACAGCCTAATCTTATGAAGGTAGTTTATCTATTGAGAAACTTCCTCCTGTCTGATGCCTTTAGCTTGTGTCAAATTGGCATAAAACTAGCCAGTTAATAAGGGAGTACAGTGAGGAGGAAAATAAATTTGGCCTTAGATGTCTTGACATTTATTAATGATTGAGTGTGTTGGGTCAAACATTGAACCACTCAAAAATAAAAAACTATAGACTAATAATGGGCACCCTATGTACAAAATAAAAATTGCGTCCTGAATTTAGTGTAGTCTTGTAAATTTGTTGTTAGTAATTAGTGGCAAAGTGGGAGTGGAGGCTAAAGAAAAAAGGGAGGAATCTGAGTTCACGTGATTCACAGGCTGCTGAAACTGCAGATACACCACTAACTACAAACACAGAAGAATCTCCTGAGATGCTGCGGCAAGTCACACACGCATGGTCGGCTTGAACTTGGCCTTCTTAGGCTGCTGAGGGGACTGGATTCAAGAGCCTGCACAATTTTAGGTGGAGAAATGTCTTGAGTGTTTCTATAAGGCTTTACCATTCAACTCCTTTAAGGGTCATTTCCTGCCCCCACCAGATAGTTGCAACTATATGTACACTGCTTCTTACAAGAAACATTTTTCCTTTTGTTTGACAACTAAGAAGTCATGTTATGTATGCTCTGACTGAAATCCTATGAAAACATAAAATTTTGGTTAAGTTCACATGAAAATATTTGTTAGAATATTTTTAGAAAAGTTTTTCTTGCTTTTAAAGACATTTAAATGCAAATATGAGTTATTGAAGATTATGTTATCAATCCAGTTTTATATCATGAAATTATTTTTTGGGAGGGTTATTATCTACATTTTACTCCTTATATTTATTTTATCTACCCCACTTTTTCCTGTATTAGTTCCCAAGTAAACAACACAGGAACACTATATTTTATTATTAAGCCTTAACCCTAACTGCACTATGCTGGGCAGGTTCTGAGATATTCTAATCCTACTACCCTTAAAATGTACATACATGCCCATCACTTGCCAAACTGATGACTCCTGGGTGGCTTCTGCTCCATCAGGTGTCATCAGGGCAAACTTCTCTTGGCTTTATGCTCCCTCCAAGTCCACTGTCTAATGGTAAGTTCCTTCCTCCCTGCTCTTCTTCCTCCTTCTCCTTTTAAAACTTTTACTTTTTTATCTTTTAAAAGTTGTGTTTATTTTTAATTTAGTCACTTTACATCCCAATTGTAGTCCCCTCCCTCATCACCTCTTGGAACTCTCCTTCCTCTCTCTTCCCCTCTCCCCTTCCCTAATCCTCAGAAAGGAGTAGACCTCCTCCCCTACCAACTAACCCTAGGCTATCAAGCCTCATCTGGATTTCTTGCATCCTCTTGCTCTATGGCCTGGCAAAGCAGCCCTTCCAGGGTGAAATGATCAATGAGTGGACAACAGAGTCCATGTCAGAGGCAGCCCCTTCTCCCCATATTATGGGACCCATAAGGAGACTGTGTTGCCTATTGACAGCATCTGAGCAGGGCGTCTAGATCCTCTCCATGCATATCCTTGTTTGGTGCATCAGTCTCTGCAGGTCTTCCTGGGCCCAGATGTGTTGGCTCTGTTGTTCTTGTGGAGCTACTGTCATCCGACAGAGGGACAGAGGGTTAATATCCAAAATATATAAAGAACTCAAGAAATTAAACACTAACAAACCAAATAATACAATTAAAAATGGGGTACAGAGCTAAACAGAGAATTCTCAACAGAGGAATATCAAATGGCTGAGAAACACCTAAAGAAATGCTCAATGTCCTTAGTCATGAGGGAAATGCAAATCAAAACAACTCTGAGGTTCCATGTTACACCAGTCAGAATGACGAAGATCAAAAAACCAAATGACTATATCATAGATAAAGCCACTAATCCATAGGGTAACATGTCCTTTCCATGCTATCAAATGTGCTAAGTGGCAATAGCTAGGAAACAGGTTTCAGACACCAGCACAGGACACTTCTCACTCCAAATGGAACAAGTTGAGGTAGGCTTCCTGAGCCCATGGAGATAGCTGCTCCAAGGAGCCAGTCTACGGAGCTATGGCTTATTTCTTTATGTTTGACAATCAAATGAATGCACTTGAGTTCTGCAGTAGAAGGTACTACACAGTCACCAACTACCAAGTGGCAAGGAAATGTGGTTTTATTTTCATTACAAGGCAGAGTAAGTATTCAGCTTCTGTGATTTCAAAGCAGATCAGCTGAGAGCTGGATAAAGTAATTTGAGGGAGTGTTACAATCAACTGATGGCTTTGAAACTGCTGTTCTGGCTCTGGGATTTCTCCTGTTGTTTCCAAAAATCTAGTATTTTAGGTAGTCAAAAAAAAAAACCCATTGTTTTCATGTAAGAAACTGCTGGGATGAACAGAATAATTTTATTGGTTAGTGAATAATTTAAAAAGAAAATCATGCAGCAACATATTGAGGTCACTTCTCCACTTTAGCTATGACTGGGCTTTGGTGATTTTTGGGCCTGTTTGCTTTGTGCTTCTCTCTGACTCTGTCCACAACCTTCCATCAAGAAACATGTTGGCACTATCAGAGAATAACATTGGTAAATTGAAACATGTAGAACCCATTTTCCTAAGCATTCCTCATTAGAACTGCTATAGCTTGAAGTGATGCAGGCATTTGTTCAAGTCCGTGAAGAATCATGCCCATGTAATCTGGCCCACATTTAGAGTAGTGTCCACTTGTCATATGTACCCAATTAATTGATTGCAAAATCTAAGAAGTGCTTGAATACAGATCATAAATATACTAATTTGGGGGTACATGCATAAGAGTGAGATTCTAATAAGATATAAAGATGATTGAGAATGACTGTGCCTATAAGAGAGAGCACAGCAGGTAGAATCTCACAGCTAGTTCTCTGATTTGAAGGACAGATACAGCACAGAATATTACTTTGAGAAGTTCATCAGAGGAATTTAGATGAAGCACACAGCAGCGAAGAGTCTAGACAATGTTTCCTGCAGAGAAAAGGGAGGTCTGCTCTTCCAGAGCTGAGAGTTTACAGGAACTAAGTGACCTTTATCCAGATGGTCATTTTCGGCTTCAGAGTATTTCATCAAAGGTCTCTGGAACAAGCAGCCTTTCCTGGCGGTGGTGGTGGTGGGGTTTCCTGTGCCAGTGACGGGCCATTTGACTTTTACAAGAAAGGCAAATCATGGTATGTCCATGTTCTTTACTTTGGAGCCTCCTGCTGAAGAGTAATTTTATAGTTTGGGGCTACTCAAAACAAGATTAGATAGGTAACTACTAATGACCTTCATAGCTCTTCAGGATGTCACATTCTCTCTCAGAACTCCAGATATAATGCCCTTGTACTGTCTGGTACTGGAGTCCCAAAAGACCAATGCTTCATTTTATGAGCTTCCAATCACGAGGGATGGGTTTGTCTGCACATAGTATAATCCTGGTGTATTATCTACTTTTTTACTGATGTAGCAAAACACATGACCAAAAGTGGCTTATGGAAGAACAAGTTTATTTCAGACACATTTGCAGAAGGTGAGTCTGTAGTGGTGGGGAATGTATGGCAACAGGAAACCAGAACAGGAAGCTGAAAATCACATCTTTTTCCACTCACAGTAAAGCAGAGAGGGTGAACTGGAAATGGGGTAAAGGGATGAAATCCCAAAGCCTACCCCAGTGATAACACTTCTTCCAACAAGGTTCTGCCTCCTAATGTTTTATTCACCTTCCCCAAACAATTCCAAAAACTTGAAACCAAGTGTTAAAATAAATGAGCCTACCAGAGTCATTTCTTATTCAAACTATAACTTCCCTTGACTTACCTACCTAAGGAAAGGACTAGAGACTCTAGAAATAGAAAGATACAAGGAAAAACTAGCATCCTCAAGTTAGATAACTAACTTAGAGGTTTCTAAGCAAGAAGCTCAAAAAGTTGTAGGTCAATATCAAAGGAATTTACTATGAGACACCAAGGAGGAACCCCAGTCATCGTCTCAGTGATGGAACGCCATCTGACTAGACGTCTACTCAGCTGGTCATTTTGGATGAGTAAGAAGAAGAGACTTGATACCCTATGAGCATATACAGGGGGAGGAGATCCCCCTCAGGAACAGTCATAGGGGAGGGGAATACGGGGAAAATGGGAGGGAGGGAAGAATGGGAGGATACAAGGGATGGGATAACCATTGAGATGTAACAAGAGTAAATTAATAAAAAAAAAAAAAAAGAATTTCAATACTTGCTACACATAAAAGTTGACATTCTAAAATTTACTCTAGTCTTCAAATTAACAACATTTTCTTGGATTTCTAATAAAGAGTACAACGATAATTCTTCTTAAATCCATTGAAAATGAACTATTCAAGTGTTCTTCTCTAAAGGGTGAAAAAGATGAAAGGGCCTTGCCAGCCAATAATGGTGGAAAAGAAAGTAGGTTATGGGTAAAGAAAAAGTAAGACCCTTAGAGAAAGACCTTTTATAGCCAGTAGGGTAGCAGTTACCTCTTAGGGCTAATCTTAGCATTCTTGCTTTTGTTCTTGTTTTGTCAATGTTGGATTTTGTGTTATTGCGCTGTAATTTTGGACAAGATCTTAGCATTTAGGGGAGGTAGGCATGGATTTTTTTTAATAAATATGTAGTTTTTAAAAAAATTTTATTTTATTTACTTTCATTGAATGGCTATGATTTACATGTCATGCACCAAAATCCTCCTTCTCCCCCTAGTAAAAAAAAAAAAACAGACAAACAAAAAATCTTGTCACAGAAGCTGTAGTGTATCACACAGTATAGCCTTTTGTCCATATATGCTTACTTTCAAATGTTCCCTGCTATGAGTCATGGGTCTGGTTTGAGGCCTACGCTATCGTTACTGAATCCTCACTGGGACTGCTGTTGGATATCCCATTCTTGCCATCTGTCAAGGAGATTCTTAGTCTTTGAATCTGCAGGTCTGGCCCCTTCATGTGTTCCAGTAAGTCATACATGGGGTAGATATTGGGATAAGCCCAGGTTCAGGGCCCATTCCTATGTCATCATGACAGGGTCTGCCTACCCGCTCTCATGTCCTCAAGACAGGGCCCAGTTGGCATGGATTTTTTTTTTTTTTTTTACTTTATCATTGGAAGTGCATTTTATTATTTTTTAAAATATATTTTATTAATTTATTCATATTACATTTCTATTGTTCTCCCATCCCTTGTATCTTCCCATTCCTCCCTCCCTCCCATTTTCCCCTTACCCCCTTCCCCTATGACGGTGACTGAGGGGGACCTCTTCCCCCTGTATATGCTCATAGGGTATCAAGTCACTTCTTGGCAACCTACTATCCTTCCTCTGAGTGCCACCAGGCCTCTTACATCTGACGAAGGTCTAATATCCAAAATATATAAGGAACTCAAGAAATTAAACACCACCAAACCAAATAACCCCATTGAGAAATGGAACTCAGAACTAAATAGAGCATTCTCAACAGAGGAATATCAAATGGCTGCAAAACACTTAAAGAAATGCTCAACCTCCTTAGTTATCAGGGAAATGCAAGTCAAAACAATTCTGAGATTCCATCTTACACCCATCAGAATGGCAAAGATCAAAAATTCAAGTGACACCACATGCTGGCAAGAATGTGGGGAGAGAGGAACACTCCTTCATTGCTGGTGGGAATGCAAACTAGTACAGCCACTTTGGAAATCTACCTGGCATAGATTTTTATATTTCTGAATCTATATCCCAATGGCTAGGATTACAAACATATACCATAAGCCAAACCCAGACTATGTTTTGATGTCAGAAAATTGAGGAAGCACACACTCACAATCCAGAACAGAGAGCAATGAACTCATGTATGCTTGCTTGCTCAGCTTGCTTTCTCCACTTTTATGCAGTCAAGAAGCCCCCTGTCTAGAGAATGATACCACCCATAGTTGGTGGATAGTCTATTTTAATTTATGCAATGATGGTAATCCCCCACAGATACGCTTGAAGGCCCATCTACCAGGTGGCTCTATGTTTTGTTAAGTAGACAGTAAACACTAACCATCAGATGACAAACAATATAAATAAACTCACTACTCTCAAAAAGAGAAGTTTCTCATCTACTTGAAAGATTCTAGTAGTCTCTTTAAATGGGGATTTCAACCACAGCTCCTTTCTGGAGTACACTAATTTTGTTCCATCAGTCAACAGTAGCAGCTTACCAATATTTTACTGAAATATGGTAATTTTCGAAGGTTTCACAGATAACCCTCTAGGTTATTCCAATTGCAATTTTTTTTCAGTTAAGTGCTGTGGGGATCCTGTGATAGATTTTGAGTAAGGGAAAACTGGTTGTAAGTTTTAGGAAGAATACACCAATCTCTGGCTTTATCAAAATTAAGGTGAAGTTAAAGATATATTCAGTTCAAATAAAACAGACACATCAGTGTGTTAGAGCGCAAAGTGAAGAGGGCAATAGCTATACAAAATGGTTTTTAAATTCTCTTGTGGCTATTAAAAAACTTTTAATTCACCTTCTGCTTTCTTTGAAGACTACTACTGAACATTTGAACAATTGAAAGTATTTCATAAAAACAGAGATGTGAAGAAATAAATTTCTTATGATAAGTGAGTCCTACTAATTAGGGACATCATGGGCTGTGTACCTTAATGAATAGAGATTATTTTTCTTACCATGATGGATGCTGTAAATAAAAAATGGATGTGCTGTCAGGATGCTTTCCCCAAAGCCTGTCTTCTTGGCTTGCACATGTCTCCTTCTGGTTGTAGATTTGCAAGGTCATCTCTGCCAGTTCATGTCTGAATGTCAGCTACACTTTGATATATATGTCACAGTGATATTTTTCTTTCCTTTCCTTTTTTTAAATGAGGACTCAGTTTTGAGTTGCAATTAGGGATCACCCTAATGGCATCATTTCACCTTGATTGCTTCATTAAATGTACCTTTCTCAAATATAGTTGCATACTGACATTAGAACTATAGCTTCAATGCATGAATGTGAGAGGACATAATTCAGTCTGAAGCATAACTTCACTGCTGACCTGACTAGATGAAGAAGCCCTTAGATGATTGATGCACATATCCTTATGTGTCTATGAGCATAATTCCAGAAAGGATGTACAGGGATAAAGACACCAGAATGTGTAGCGACATCTGATAAGCTAGAAGCCAAAGATTGGCATCCCCCTTTCAAGGGAATCTTGTGGAAAAGTGAGGTGATGGATAGAAAGACCTGGTGGTGACAGGAGCTCCATAAGAAGACAACAGAGGAAGGCCCCAGAGGGGCTTGTGGAGACTGAAGCATCAATCAAGGATCATGCATAGACTGGAGCTAGGCCCCCTATACAGATGCAGCAGATAGGCAGCTCAGGCTTCATGTGGGTCCCTTAAATGAACTAATTCACTTCACATCTTGATCATCTTCTCCTCCTGTTCTCAGCCATCATCTTCCTTCCCCAATCACCATGCCCTATTCCTCTGAAAAGGGGAACCTCTTATACACCCACCGCAGTTCATCAAGTCATATCAGAGCTGAACAAGTCCTCTTCCTGTTACTAAGGGACCCACTTTACCTAATATTTGGCTGTGAGTCTCCTCATCTATTTCAATCTGCTGGTGGGTGTAGCCTGTCAGAGGACAGCTATGCTAGGCTCCTCCTGTCTGTAAGCATAGCAGAGTATCATTAATAGTGTTAGAGGTTGGCTCTCTCCCATGAGGTGGGTCTCAAGTTGGGCCAGGAAATTGGTTGGACATCCTTTCAATCTCTTCATATCTTTTTTTTTAATCCCTGCACATCTTATAGGCAGGGTAAATTTTGGGTGGAAGTCTTTGTTGGTGGGTTCATGTTCCCCTCCCTCCACTAGGAGTCCAGTCTAGTTAGAGGGTGTCCTCTTCAGTCACTATGACCCCTGCTACTAGGAGTCTCAGCTAGAGTCACCCCCATATTCTCCCAGAAGCCTACCCTGTCCTAGATCTCCAACTTGTCACAGAGATCCTCATGGTTTCTCTTCTCTCTGCAGGCCCTCTGTCTGCCTGTCATGCCCCAGCCCCCTGCTCTCCTCAGGTCTCATCTCCACTCTTATTTCTCTCAGTATTTTCTCTTCTGCTTTGTTCTCTCCCTTCAACCACTTCTGATATCTATTTTATTTCTGCTTCTGAGTGAGATTTAATCATAAATGAGACCTCTTGAAACTGAAAAGCTTCTGTAAGGCAAAGGATACTGTCAATAGACTAAAATGGCAATCTACAGATAGAGGAAAGATCTCCACCAATCCTACATCCAACAAAGGGCTAATATCCAAAACATAAAAGAACTCACAAAATTAAACACCAAGAAACCAAATAATTCAATTAAAAATGGGGGGGGTGGGGTGTTGGTGGTGGTACATAGCTAAACAGAGAATTCTCAACAATGGAATATCAAATGGCTGAGAAACACTTAAAGAAATGCTCAATGTCCTTAGTCTTCAGGGGAATGCAAATCAAAATGACTCTGAGATTCCATCTTACACCCATTGGAATGGCCAAGATCAAAGTCTCAAGTGACAGCACATGCTGGCGAGGATGTGGAGAAAGGGGAACACTCCTCCACTGCTGGTGGGAGTGTAGACTTATACAATCACTTTGGATAACAATCTGACACTTTTTCAGAAAATTGGGAATAGTTCTACATCAATACCCAGATATTTCACTCTTCCTTCTTTTTTCTCCCCGCCTTGTAGTCTCTCTGAGACCCCAAGCACAGAAACCTAAGCTCAACCTACTTTTCTTCTGCTCAACTATAGGCTGTTGGCCACTTCATTTAACCAGTTAGAGAATATTGATGAGCAAAGTTTACACATCACTTGGTGTAGGTCAGAATGTGTTCATCTGGGCTGTAACTAGATCTTGGGGACAAATATTTAACAACTGAATGCATAGCACCAGACCAATCTCCAGCACAGTTTCTTAAAAGTAAAAGATAAAATAAACTTGTCTCTGTTCAAAATGCTTAATTATAAAAAATTATATATATATATATATATATATATATATATATATATATATATATATATATATATACACATATATAAAATTTCTGACTACACCAAGCAAGAATGAAATACACAGAGTGCTGCAGTATAGTAGGGTCTCTACCATTGCTATTGCAGATTTTTCTTTACATCAAAATGAATTATAACCAGTTTTCTTATAGTAGACAGTGTGAGGTAGAAACCTCATTTTGGTTAAAGTCTATATATTTTATTATGTAAAACTCAAAACATATACAGTATAATACCTTCCCCATGTACCTATTACCTGGTTTAAATACCCATCATAAACCTAATCTTTTTCGATGGCCCTTCACAGTATCTCATTTCTTCTCAACTGGGTTATTTTAAGGAACTCTAAGGTACCAAATCATTCTATTTACAAATACTTAAGAAACTCATATTTTAAACAATTATATGTGAGAGAATAGAAACCACTTCTGCAGGATAGCAGGCTACCAAGAAGAGACTTGATACCCTAGGATCATACACAGGGGGAGGAGGTCACAGTCATAGGGGAGGGAAATAGGAAGAAAAACATGTTTACATATAAACCAAAACTTCCACAACATTTCTCCCTTTCTGTTTAAAAAATAGCTTTAAGAATAAAAAAGAATATGAATTATACTTGTGTTTTTTATAACTTGCCAATAACCCAGTATTGCCAGAAATGGGTCATTGGCTTTTCTGGAGGAATGTACCATATTTCTCATATGTAACACACTGGCCATTTTGAGCTTGGAGGCTATTAGTGGTTTGGTGACAATTTCTTTTCAATTGACCAAATTTACTACAATTGAAGCAAGGGAAAGTTAATGTTGGTAATCATCCCTTAACCTGAAGCTGCTCCTCTGGCAGCTCTGTTTGTTTAAAATTAACCTTATTTCTTGAAACGGACTGTTTCTGTTTAACACTTTCACCATGTATGGCCTCTGCCCTTCCTGGTTTCCCCACTGGCCCAGGTCCAGCAGCTGTGGGAACTTAACACCAAAAGTGCACAGAGCAGGACAGGACAGCAGTTGTGGAAAACTGTGGTGCTGAGTTACCAGGTATTATTCCTTTCCCAATGATACTTTTTGCTCTCCAAACACTTCAAACTCTACCCACAAACTCTATAGTTTCACAGACAACTCTGCAATCGTTTTAAAAAGGAGAAAATTTCTCCCACCCTTAAAAAAAATGGAATGCAGAAGACAATGAAGCAAAACTGGAGAATCCCTTCTGGGAGTGAAGTGGGAGAGAAGCCAGTGGTAGCAGCTGCAGTGAACATTTTGCTCAAGATATAGTCATTTCTCCATACCTTGCTGTTTCCTCTACGGCATTAGTGTTAGAATTCTGCTTCAGTCTGCCTACCTGTGATGTCATTGCTTACCTGCCATGAGGATGTGGCTCTGCCCTGGCTACATAAAAGGACAAATCCTCCTCCTGGCCTCTTTCTCCCCAGTCCCTACTGTCTCTCTTCTTACCCTCTTTCTCTTTTCCTCTGTCTCTGTCTCTCTCTGGGAAGCCACTCCCCCCTTTCCTTCTTCCCCATGCTCACTTAATAAACTTCACATAACGTAACATCTGGCTTCTGGTACCTTATTATCTTATCTTCTTCTCATACATAAAAATTAGAACCCAGATTTTCCATTATTTCAAGCCCTACATCTGGGTGCCATTTGTAGTAGGTTTTTCTTATAAGACAGTGCTTGTTTCTCTGAGCTTATTTCTTTTTCATTTTTAAATTTTTTATTAATTTATTCTTGTTACATCTCAATGTTTATCCCATCCCCTGTATCCTCCCATTCTTCTCTCCCTCCCATTTTCCCATTATTCCCCTCCCCTATGACTGTTCCTGAGGGGGATTACCTCCCCCTGTATATATGCTCATAGGGTATCAAGTCTCTTCTTGGTAATCTTGGTATTCTTCCTCTGAGTGCCACCAGATCTCCCCGTCCAGTGGACATGGTCAAATGTGAGGTACCAGAGTACGTGTGAAAATCATACCCCACTCTCCACTCAACTGTGGAGAATGTTCTGACCATTGGCTAGATCTGGGTAGGGGTTTGAAGTGTACTGCCTGTAGTGTCCTTGGCTGGTGCCTTAGTTTGAGCAGGACCCCTGGGTCCAAATCTGCCTATCATAATGTTCTTCTTGTAGGTTTCTAGGACCCTCTGGATCCTTCTACTTTGCTATTCTCCCATGCTTCTCTCATTTAGAGTCCTAATAGGATGTCCTCCCCTCTGTCCCAGTTTCCTGGTAAGTGAAGGCTTTTGTGTGACATGCCCCTTGGGCTAGTATGCAGATATAAGTGAGTATATAGTATTTGATTCTTTCTGCTTCTGGGTTAACTCACTCATTATGATCATTTCTAGCTCAATCCATTTGTTCACAAATTTCTGGAATTCCTTGTTTTTAATAGCTGAGTAATATTCCATAGTGTATATGTACCACAGTTTCTTTATCCATTCTTCTACTGATGGACACTTAGGCTGTTTCCATGTTCTGGCTATTATGAATAAGGCTGCTATGAACATGGTTGAGCACATGTCCTTGTTGTGTGCTGGAGCATCTTCTGGGTATATTCCAAGGAGTAGAATAGCTGGGTCTTGAGGAAGCCCTATTCCCATTTTTCTGAGATAGCACCAGATAGATTTCCAAAGTGGCTGTACTAGTTTGCATTCCCACTAGCAATGAAGGAGTGTTCCTCTCTCCCCACATCCTTGCCAGCATGTGGTGTCCCTTGAATTGTTGATCTTAGCCATTCTGATGGGTGTAAGATGGAATCTCAAAGTTGTTTTGATTTGCATTTCCATGATGACTACGGAGGTTGAGCATTTCTTTAAGTGTTTCTCAGCCATTTGATATTCTTCTGTTGAGAATTCTCTATTTAGTTCCAAGTCCCATTTCTCAATTGGGTTATTCGGTTTGGTGGTGTTTAATTTCTTGAGTTCTTTATATATTTCCGATATTAGACCTTTGTCAGATGTAGGGTTGGTGAAGATCTTTTCTCAGTCTGTAGGCTGTTGCTTTGTTCTCTTGACAGTGTCTCCTGCCTTGCAGAAGCTTCTCAGCCTCATGAGGTCCTATTTATTAATGGTTGACCTTAAGGTCTGGGCTGTTGGTGTTCTGTTCAGGAAGTTGTCTCCTGTGCCTATGTGTTCCAGGTTCTTCCCCACTTTTTCTTCTAACTGATTTAGTGTCTTTGGTTTTATGTTGAGGTCTTTAATTCACTTGGACTTGAGTTTTGTGCAAGGTGACAAATATGGGTCCAGTTTCATTTTTTTACACATAGACCTCCAGTTAGACCAGCACCATTTGTTGAAGATGCTATCCTTTTTCCATTGAATGGATTTGGCTTCTTTGTCAAAAATCAAGTGACCATATGTGTGTGGATTCATATCTGGGTCTTCAATTCGATTCCACTGATCAACCAGCTTGTTGTTGTGCCAGTACCATGCTGTTTTAATTACTAATTGCTTTATAGTACAGTTTGAGATCAGGTATAGAGATTCCTCTGGAGTACCTTTTATTGTACAAGATTGTTTTAGCTATTCCGGGTTTTTTATTTTTCCATATGAAGTTCAGAATTGAACTTTCAGTGTCTTTAAAAAATTGTGTAGGTATTTTGATAGGGATTGCATTGAATCTGTAGATTGCTTTTGGCAAGATGGCCATTTTTACTATGTTAATTCTACCGATCCATGAGCAAGGAAGATCATTCCATCTTCTCAGGTCATCTTCAATCTCTTTCTTCAGAGTTTTGAATTTTTTTCAAACAAGTCCTTCACTTGCTTAGTTAGAGTAACTCCTAGATATTTTATATTGCTTGTGGCTAATGTGAAGGGTGTGGTTTTCCTCTGCAAGCTTGCCATTTGTGTATAGGAAGGCTACAGACTTTTTTGAGTTAATTTTGTATCCAGCTAATTTGCTGAAGATGTTTATCAGCTGTAGGAGTTCTCTGGTGGAATTTTGAGGGTCACTTATGTACACTATCATATCATCTGCAAATAGGGATAATTTGACTTCCTCCTTTCCCATTTGGATACCTTTGATCTCCTTTTGTTGTCTTATTACTCTGGCTAGAACTTCGAGTACTATATTGAAGAGCTATGGAGAGAGTGGGCAGCCTTGCCTTGTTCCCGATTTTAGAGGAATTTCCTTGAGTATCTCACCATTTACTTTGATTTTGGCTATTGGCGTGCTGTATATAGCCTTTATTATGTTGAGGAAAGTGCCTCGTATCCCTGATCTCTCTAAAACTTTAAACATGAATGGGTGTTGGATTTTATCAAGTGCTTTCTCTGCATCTAAAGAGATGATAAAGTGGTTTTTTATTTTCAGTTTGTTTATATGGTGGATTACATTGATGGATTTCCGTATATTAAACCATCCCTGCACGCCTGAAATGAAGCCTACTTGGTCATGATGGATGATATCTTTGATGTGTTCTTGTATTCGTTTTGCAAGTATTTTATTGAGTATTTTTGCATCTATGTTCATAAGAGAAAATGGTCTGAAATTCTCTTTCTTTGTTGAGTCTTTGTGAGGTTTAGGTATCAATGAGACTATGGCCTCATAGAATGAATTTGGTAATTTTCCATCCATTTCTATTTTTTGGAGTAGCTTGAATAGTATCATTATTAGCTTGACCTTGAAGGTCTGGTAGAATTCTGCACTGAAACTATGTGGCCCTGGGCTTTTTTTGGTTGGGAGACTATTGATGATTGCTTCTATTTCTGTAGGGGAAATGGGACTATTTAGCTTGTTTATCTGTTCTTCACTCAACTTTGGCAAGTGAAATTGATCATTTTCATTGAATTTCAGGAACTCCTTGATTTCTTTCTTTATTTCTTCCCTGACCCAGATGTCATTTAGCAGCGAGTTGTTTAGTTTCCACGTACGTGTAGGCTTTTTGTTATTTCTGTTGTTGTTGAATTGCAGCCAGAGAGCATGGTGATCTGATAGGATACAAGGTATTATTTCAATCCTCTTGTATCTATTGAGGCTTGCTTTGTGACCTATGATGTGATCGATTTTGGAGAAGGTTCCAAGGGGTGCAGAGAAGAAGGTATATTCTTTCTTGTTTGGGTGAAAGGGTCTATAGATATCTGTTAGATCCATTTGACCCATGGCATTGGTTAATGATGTTATTTCTTGGCTTAGTTTCTGTTTCAATGACTTATCCTTCAGTGAGAGTGGGGTGTTGAAGTCTCCCACTATTATTGTGTGGTGATCGATGTGTGGTTTAAGCTTTTTTAGGAGATCTTTTACAAATGTGGGTGCCCTTGTACTGGGAGTATAAATGTTCAGAATTGTGATGTCATCTTGGTTGACTTTACCTTTGATGAGTATGTAGTGTCCTTCCTCATCCCTTTTGACTAATTTTGGTTGAAAGTCTATTTTGTTCGATACTAAAATGGCTACACCTGCTTGCTTCTTGTGACCATTTGCTAGGAATATTTCTTTCCAATCTTTTACCCTGAGGTAATGCCTTTCATTATGGGTGAGATGTGTTTCTTGAATGCAGAAGAATGTTGGATCTTGTTTATGCACCCATTCAGTTAGTCTGTGTCTTTTTATTGGAGAATTGAGACCATTGATGTTGAGAGATATAAATGACCAGTGACTGTTAAGAGTCTTAATTTTGATGTTGTTTCCAGTCGAGTATTTGTGTAGTTGTGTTTTTGCCATGGGATAGTTATCTATTTCCTGGGTAGTTTTGGTTGTAGCTTGGCCCTTTGGGATGGAGTTTTCCTTCTACTACCTTCTGTAAATGTGGATTTGTGGATAGGTACTGTTTGAATTTGTTTTTGTCATGGAATATTTTGTTTTCTCCATCAATGGTTATTGATAGTTTTTCTGGGTAAAGTAGTCTGGCCTGGCATCTGTGTTCTCTTAGGGTTTGCATGATCTCTGTCCAGGCCTTTCTGGCTTTTATGGTCTCTGCTGAGAAGTCGGGTGTAATTCTGATACTTTTGCCATTAAATGTTATTTGGCCCTTTTCCCTTGCAGCTTTTAATATTTTTTCTTTGTTCTGTATGTTTTGTGTTTTTATTATTATGTGGCGGGCAGTTTTTCTTTTCTGGTCAATTCTATTTGGTGTTCTGTAGGCCTCTTGTATGTTTATAGGCATCTCTTTCTTTAGATTGGGCAAATTTTCTTCTATGATTTTGTTGAAAATAGTTTCTGGGCCTTGGAGTCTGATATCTTCTCTTTCTTCAATGCCTATTATCCTCAGATTTCTTCTTTTCATGGTGTCCTTAATTTCTTGGATGTTTTGTGTCAGGAGTTTTCCAGATTTGGCATTTTCTTTAATGGTTGCTTCAAGATCTGTGATTGTATCTTCTAGACCTAAGATTCGTTCTTCCATCTCTTGGATTCTGTTAGAAAAGCTCACCTCTGTGTTGCTCGCCTTCTTCTCTGAGGTCTCACGTTCTCGTTTTTCTTCTGTCTGTGTGTTTATCATTGAATCCATTTTCATTTTCAGATCTTGAACTGATTTTTTGATTTCTTTCATCTGATATTTTGTGTATTTTGAGTTTCTTCCATTGACTTTTTATAGGTCTTCAGAGCTTGAACTGTTTTATTTATTTCTTTCATCTGATTTTTTGCATTTTCCTGCAATTTTTCTGGTTCCACTCTATGTGCTTCTTTTATATCTCTCACCTGTTTGTCTGCGTCTCCCTGCATTTGATTACGAATTTTATTTGTTTCCTCCATTACCATCCTCATTACTAAGGATTTGAGGTCATTTTCTTGTATTTCTGTTGTATTTGAATTCTCTGCGTTGTTTTCTTTGGGATAGCTGGAAACTGGAGATACCATGTTGTTTTGGGGTTTTTTGCATATGCTTTTCGCTGTCCTTTAGACATCTTGCCATCTTTGTTTTTGTTGGGTAGCTTCCAGAGTTGGATGGAGGGAATCTGATGATAGATTCACTTGTTTTCTCACGATTTCACTAGGCTGGGAGCTCTAATGCTTCACTGGTGTGGATGTTAGGAGGTTAGCCTGTTGTTCTGGCCTCTCACAGCCAGTGATCTTCAGCTCCCCTGTGGTGTGGGTCCTGCAATTGTTCTGAGTCTCTGAATGAGCATTGGGTCAGGCCAAGGTATCCACAGCCCTTTGTGTCCCCTACCAAGTCCAGTCAGGAACACTGGGCCCGAACTACGGGCCGAACTCAGCTAGATTTTCAGGGCCTGAACCGTCGGCCGAGCTCAGCTAGGGATTCTGGGCCCAAAATGCACACAGGGTCCAGCCAGAATTTTTGTGCTGGGACTATGCACCAAGCTCAGCTAGGGGCTTTTGGCCCAAAGTGCTTGCTGTGGTCAGTTAATGACTCAGGGCCCGAACTGTCCGCCAATCTCAGCCAGGAATTATGGATTCAAACTGCACACTGTGTCCAACCAGAGTCTTAGAGCCGGTGGAACTGAGCGCTCTCCCAGCCTGCGTCACAGCAAGAGAACTGTGGCTGCGCCGAGCCAGGGCCTCCGTTGGAGCTGAGCGCTCCGCCCAGTCTGCTTCACAGCAGGAGAACTGCGGCTGCGTTGAGATAGCGCCGGTGATGGAAATGAGCACTCCACCCAGCCTGCTTCACAGCAGAATTGCAGCTGTGCTGAGGTAGCACTGGTGGTGGAACTGAGCGCTCTGTCCAGACTGAGTCACCGCAGGAGAACTGCGGCTGCACTGAGCCAGCGCTGCTGGTGGAACCAAGTGCTCCGCCCAGCCTGCGTCACCACAGGGGAGCTGCTGCTGAGCTGATGTGGTGCCTAGGGTGGAACTGAATGTTCCGCCCAGCCTGCATCACAGCAGGGGAGCTGTGGCTGTCCTGAGTTAGTGCCCTGGGCATAATTGCTTGCTGGGCTGGGCCAGAACCTGGGGCTCTGGGGCCCAACTGTCTGCTGAGTCCAGTCTGGGTCCAAAGGCACCACACGACCCAAATCCTGCCCAGAGTCTCCTCTCCTGCAGCAACTCCCACTGGCCATCACACCAATTGCCTCCACCGGAAGGCTATGAGCTGCAAACCTCAGCCACTGCCATTGCCGCTGGTGCTGCTGGTGCTGCTGGAGCCACTGACGCTGCTGCCTCTGCTGCCTCTGCTGCTGCTGCTCCGATCCGAGAATATCCGTGCTCCTCCCATGTGCAGGGGCACGCAGGTCCTCTGCACCCTGGTCCCTCCGATCTGCGGAGCACTCCCGCTTCCGTGGTGTGGGGACCTCGGTGCTCCTGGCTCAAAAATCTGAACAATTCCCTGAATTGTTCACTGGAGCCTCCATACATGGGCCACACTGCTCACCGCCATCTTGGATCCTCCTGTTTTTTAATATTCTTAGTAGAAAACCAAACTTTTACCTCAATCCTGGCTAGGTTTATTTATTTATTTATTTATTTCGTCATCATTTATTTATCCTGTGTTTCAATTCAGCATTTTGGTATATTGGAAAACAACTGATGCTCTGACATATTTGTTAGCTGTGTGTAAAATTTTTGTTTCCTGCACTGTTGTGTAAGTGCTTGCTCTATCTTAAATTGAAAACTGACAACTGTGTAATTACTCAAACATTTAATGTTAATTTAATAAGTTTGTTTTAATTTAAGATAAATATAGAGAGCATTCCTTAATCCACTATATTTTCCAGATAGTGGTGCTTTTATTGAAGTTAGGATTAAACTGGGACCATTTTTGTGATGGTGTCCTATGAAATAATAAGTAGCATTTGTTTTCACTGGCTGCTTTACATTTTATTATAAAGAACCATTCTCAAAAATCATCTTTAAGTATAATACAAAGATTTATACATCCTCTCTCTATTGCCACATTCTGTTAGTGACATGCCTTCAGCTGCTTTTTTGGTCATCTACTTGTAAACTATTAAAACCAGCTTGTTTGTTTATCAATATTATCAATTGGTTTTTTCCTCCTGACTTTTAGGAGAGTAATAGTCAAGAATTTTTTTATTTAATTCAACCTGATTGCAGTGTAATTAAAGTGTTCTGTAGTGCTTACAGAGAACAGACTTCAATCATGCAAATATCTTTTAGATTTTATTCAGGGAAATCCTCTTGAAGATTAGTACTTAATCTAGGAGCAATCTCTTCAAATATTCTCACAGCTCTAAGTATTTTTAAACCTGTGTTGAAGAAAGCAAAGCCTTTTATAGTTCGCAGATGGAGAAATTTATAGTATGAGACTAATGGACTTTGTTTCATTTCCAGAAGATCATGGCATTAGATGGCATTCATATTTAATTTATCACTGTGCAGACTTTGCTACATTATTCTGTGTTATAGATTAAACTATCAATTTTTATGAGTACACTCTCAGTCTGTGATGTGTTTGTGCAAGTGATGTAAGAACTTGGTAATGTAGAGACTCTTTGGCAGCCATCAATTCATTTGCAGATTATATAAAAAAACTAAGCTACACACACACACACACACACACACACACACACACACACACACACACACACACGAAAAACTCAGCTTACTCTGTGGACTTACAAACCACTCCTTGATTCTTGCACAAGCAAAAATCTACTTCTTTTCTCCTTGCTCATGCTTTTCAGGGTCTCACATTCCTCTGTGTCCTCCCCACTTGGAATATCTTATTTTATGTTCAGCAATACATTGGCACCTACACAATTTTTCCCTGGTCATGCTGGGAGTGTCATTATCTCTGTATAGAGTGTCCTTTCTATTTACTTACAAACTTTAACTTCCTCTTTCTATATATAGTGATACATTGAGGTACCCCAGGAAGTTTTTTCATACCAATTCCCCTCTTTATCACTTTCTGGTCTCCCACAGTGGTACTTTACAATACTTCTTATTGTTCTTATGAGTGCATTTGCACAAAATACCAGTTCTTTGGTCCTCTCTAGGGCAAGATGTTCATTAATTGTGTTTTGACTTTCTTCTTTTAAAGTGAAACTTATTTATCTATTCATTCATTCATTCATTCATTCATTCACTTATTTATTCTCTTTACATCCTGATTGTAGTCCCATCTCTCCTCTCCACCCAGTCCAACTCTCCACCACTCTTCCCCCTTCCCCTCCCCTACTACTCAGAAAAGAGGAGCACCCCCCACTAACCCACCTCAGCACATCAAGTCATATTGAAGAACGAGATATCCTCTTCCCCTGTGGCCTGGCAAGGCACCCCACCAGGGGGAAGTGACCAACTTAGAGTCCATGTCAGAGACAGCTCCTGCTCTCCTTAATAGGGGACCCATATGAAGATCAAGCTACCTATTGGCTATATTTAGTAGGTGGTCTGGGTCCAGTCTATGCATGGTCCTTGTTTGGTGCTTCCATCTCCACAAGCCCCTTTGCGCCCTGGTTAGTTGGCACTGTTGGTCTTCTTGTGGGAGTTCCAGTCCCCTCCAAGTTCTTCTATCCTTCCTCCATTTCCCACAAGATTCCCGATGCTTTGCTCAATGTTTGACTGTGAGTCTCAGCATCTGTTTCGATCTGCTGCTGTGTGGAGCCTCTCAGAGGACATCTAGGCTAGATTCCTGTCTGCAAGCATAGCAGAATGTCATCAATAGTGTCTGAGATTGGCTCTTTCTCGTGGGATGGGTCTCAGGTTTGGCCAGGCATTGGTTGGACATTCCTTCAAGCAGCTGAAGGGAGGAAGGAAGGTAGGAGAGGGAGTACTGAGAGAAATGAGGGTGGAGATCAGACCTGAGGAGAGCAAGAGTGCTAGGATGGAGAGTCTGCAGAGAGAAGAGATACCGTGGGCAGGAGCATCCCCAGGACAAGCTGGAGACCTAGGACAGGATAGGCCTCTGGGAAGATATGGAAGTGACTGTTGCTGAGACTCCGAGTAGCAGGGGTTTTGGAGACTGATGAGGACACCCTTTAACCAGACAGGACTCCTAGTGGAAGGAGAACGCCAACACACTCACAAAAACTTTGACCCAAAATTTACCCTGCCTACAAGATAATTTTTACTTTCAGTCATTGACATTCTTAAAAGAGAGTGGTGCACCTGTCTAGTGTTCACTAAATAATATGGATTAACATTTTTTAACGAAAGGGATCCTTTCCAATGACTAAGATACTCTGAGTAAATAGATTATCAGTACCCTAAGGGATAATTTCTGCTACAGAATCTCTAATTTATCTTTTGATATATGATATACTTGTAGAACTTGTAGATATTTGGTTATAGTATTGAAGTTCTCATATTCTTGAGAAATAGTAAAAAGAGCAGTTTGTAGGTCCCACTAGAGTTTCTAATATCAGATTGTGTCATGAAGTTTTGTTGGCCCAATTTCTGCAACATTTCTAGGCCAACTACCTTTAGTGTTGCGCCCAAATATCTCAGGATCCATACTATCTCTCCCTGAGCTGATACTCAGTATGCACGTCTATGGATAGTCATTAGCCTGTGAGGAAGAACCAGTTCTTCCACCTGCTTCATGGACGAAGGAACGTGTAGGACTAATGTGATGACAGAATGATGGTGATGCCATTGTTGAGTAAATATTGTGAGTGGCACTTAGCACAAAACAACATCTTAAATACTAACCATGACATCTACGACCTGATAAACGGTGTTTGCAGAACATAACATCCACTCAAGCTTGTTTGAGTTCGGAGGCTTTGGAGTTAAGCTCTTGTGTCTTACTCATGTCACTCACACATTGTTTAACCGCTGCCTCTTTTCTTCATTTTAAAACAGACCTCGGTTTGTGACTCACTTTAAAACATAGTAGTGCTGATTGAACGAGAATTGTGTATGACACACTTAACAGAGAGCCCAGAAATAGAATAGAGGAGAGTTGATAAATGCTGATTGTTGGGCTTGGAAATGACTTAGTGAATAAAGTAACTTCCATGTAAGAATGAGGACGTGATCTTTACAGAACTGACTTGAAAATCTGGGATGGTGCCTAAAATCTCAGGCTTATGGACAACCAGAGATAGGTGGTTCTGAGACACTCATTGAGTAGCTAGCACAGCCAAATCAATGGACGTTGGCTATATTGAGAGACTCTGTCTCAAAAAATAAAGATGGGAAGCAATCAAGAAAAGATACTCAATATCAAGCTCCAGACCAAACAACACACACACACACACACACACACACACACACACACACACACACACACACACACACACTCACACACAGGAGGGGGAGAAGAGAGAGGGAGATGTTATACAGTTGAGAGAAAAATGCCTGCTGTTAAGTTGACAAGGATCATTCGGGCCAAGAGAAAGTAATTTTCAGAAAGAATACATTAGGATTTTTAGATAGAATTTTCCATTTTAATTAATTATCAATAATTTTTAATTAATAATAGTATTATTTCAAAATTAGTTTACTGTAGCTATTGTGTAATTTAAAATCCTTTTTATTGCCCTCGCTAGACAGGTATTATTATTATTTTTGTTTGTTTGTTTGTTTGTTTGTTTTTAGAGATAGTTCTCTATCCTTGACAGGCTATTTTTGTGGTATTTTAAACCAGATTTTAATTCCTTTTGTTACTTTCTATTGTAGTTATTGATTATGTATAAAACCCTCAAAGCTAACAAGCAATTTTATGGGAAATCTATGAGCCGACAACTGTTGGATCTAGCATACCCTCCTGTGTTGTAGCACTGAGTTCAAGTGAAAGATCCCAGGCATGGAAGATGATTAGTATTTTAATGTGGTTTCTTCACTATTGAGTCTCAGTTGCCCGGAACCTTGCTCTGATAAGATAAGCACAAGTCAGTTCCCTGGAGGCATCACACACCAGCGACTCTCTCATTACACGTCACCCATTCGCAGTTTGATGTTCTTTGATATTCTTGGACTGCAGTGTGACAAAGGGTTTCGTTAGCCTAGTGTACCTGATCTGCCCCTTGTGCTCTTCTCCTGCTCTATCCAGAAGAAAGAAGGCACTCCTGCAGTACTGAGACACTTCAGGCAGACGATAAATGGAAGGTCTTAGTGCTGACTGGTGGTGCAGGAACTCAGGCCAATGTCACACTCTGGGTGTATGGAGATGAAGGAGTCACTGGACCTATCAGTCTCACCAAGGACAGCCCAGAGCAACTCTTCCTTCCTGGACAAGAGGATGAGTTTCAGGTAAGAAAAATCAACAGTCATGTCACGATATGAGCATTACAAAGACATGAAATATAGGACAGAGAGAAAGAGAGAGGAGATGGAGAAAGACACAGGGAGAGACAGAGATGGAGAGAGACTCACAGTCAGAAAGAGATACAGAAAGACAGAGATGGAGAGAGACATAAAGAGAGACAGAGAAAGAGAGAGAGAGACATACACAGAGAGAAAGACACATGGGGTGGGGAGGGAGAGACTGTGTAAAATAAAACTAGTCTGTCATGATAACCATAAGTTAACTAATTTTCTACTATAATTATCAAAGTAAACAGATTTGCTCATGTCTCTTATATAAGGAAGTGAGGACGTTTGCAGGAAAAAAATTCTGTCTTCAAAGAATTTAAAGCCAACGTCCTACAAATCATCAAGTGCAGGTCAAGTTGTACCCTGGTTACAGGATCTGGGTGACTTGGAATAATGGAAGTTCTTCTTGTTACCCTTGATGTGCTCTGAGACATTTCTCAGGTGAACTGCATGTGTGTGACATCACTTCCGAGGCATCGTCACAGGCCTCATTCTGAGGCCCCGACCATGACCATTTTAATTGCTCTTTCACTTAGTTCTTGCTGTGAGAGCTCTGAGCTGCTGTGGTTTGAGTACAGCTGGCTGCTTGTACAGTTTGTAGGAACACTGGCCAAATTTCAATTAGGACAGTTACGTTGCACTTTTCTAATTCTCACCCCCTGCAAGGCAGAAGCTGTATGGTTCTTCAGTGCATTAATTGAACAGCAGTTGCTTATCTTGAGAGTATCTCTTTGCCCATCAGGGAATAGAGAGTTATGGAGACCAACCTTAATCACCAGGCTCCTAAGGCTGCCTGGGGATTCAGCACCTGGCCTCACTAAAACCAAGGTAGCTTTGCATCTTTAGCTGTGAGCTTCTAATTCTACTTTTACAGTCATTAATGATGTTTTCCTGGTGGAACATGGTTGTTAACCATGATGGAGGGGCACTTTGATGTGGCTCATGGTGGTCACTTCCTATAATGTATGTTCTGAAAAAATGAGTTCTTGAAGATGATAGTTCATAATTCAGAACACATGTTAGAATAAGAGGCCCAAGTCATCTGCAGAAGCATGGTGTTCCTGGTAATACATCAAATGCCATGTGTATTGATGTGTTGATAAATTATCTCAATGTTTTTCAAGAGAAAATTCCCTAAGGTTGAATCTTAGAGGCTCAAGATTGCACACTGGAATACCTAGAGAGCTTTAAAAACTAATGGCGCCTGCCTATATTTCCAGAGAACCCACTCACTTTATTTGGGTGTAGCCAGGGCACTGAGGTTTTTAAAAGCTCTCTTAAGTGCTTATAAAGTGCAGTCACTAGTACTGCTTCTGGTTCCACCACTAGACTGTAAGCCAGGTGAGCTGGATTGGTGCTGGCTTCCTGTATAACAATGTGGCCTTGAATATATCATTTAATTTCCCCATATCAGTATTCTCTTTATGTGTAGAACGGAGGCAACAACATCCGTTCTTTACACATCCCGGGGTGATGTATGACAGAAAGGATATGCATAAACCTTGAGAAAGAATCCTATTTATCACATAATAAATGTATTAGGTCAGGACAAAAGTAATTGTGGCAGTTTTTGTAGTATTGAAAATTTACTGTGTGTTATTGGAATACCTTCTTAAATAAATAGAGTTAAATCATAAATCATTTTAATGTGTGCTTCCTTTCATTTATAATTTTGGCTAAGGACATGGTGTTTGTTTTACATTTATTTTATAGTATGGAAATGATGTCAGATAAAAAACAAAATTCAAGCTATATTCTTATTTGAGTCCAAAATGTGTAATAAAGCACTAGAGGAGCTGCTATCGACTGTGCCGTGCAGTAGGGGTCCAAATAGTTCTTGGCATGGGTGAGAACTTTCATCATCAGGAACCAGTGCTCCACCATAAGACATTCACAATGACCAAGTGAGAGCAACTGTCAAACCCAATCCTCTCACAACTATAGGAGAAGTAGCCGAAGAACTCAGAGATGACCATTTGAAGCAAACTACAAAGGTGAAAATACTCAATGATTGGCTGCCCATGAGCTTTCTGAAAAAAATACTGAACTGTCATTTTCTCTTATTTCTATTTACTAATGAATAAATTCCTGATGAGAGTGTGGTGTGTGACAAAAAGTAAATTGTGTACACCAAGAAGCTCCAAAGCATTTCCCAATGTCAAACTTGCACAAAATCAGTCAGGCCTGCAGTTGTGTCATTTGCTGTAGGACTGATCCATGATAGCTTTCTGAATCTCAGTGAAACCATGTCTGAGAAATATGCACAACAAATTTATGGGGTGCACTCATAACTTCAACAGTGTTGGCCAGTGAAATGGGCTCAATTTTTCTCCTTGATGCCCCTCATTGGCAAGTCACTGTTCAGAGGCTGAAAATACTGGGCTAGGAAGTTCTGCCTCATCCTTGGTATCACCCTGACTTATGCCAACAAATTACAATCTCTTCAAGCATATCCATGTCTTTTTACAGGGAAAATTTCCTACAAAGCACAAACTTCATGTTACAGGGATAAACAAACGTATTTATTATCAACAAAAATGTATAACGGTTCCTAGTTTGCATAAAATATATTTGGGTTTAGGTATAATAACCAAAAGTTCACAGTCTGCAAGCACAATACCTTTTGTATCAATGTAATTATAAATTGGTTGAAAACAGAAGCCCTGGGGTGCTCAAGAGCTCACAGTAGCTGAGGTTAGCTGCTTAGGACTGTGTATGATCAAGAACCTGAAATTTCGCCATAGGGGAGCTAGATGACTATAGGCCCCACCCTTTGCAGAACTTTTGGATATTTATATTTTTAAAATTATGCTTCTTTTTAAAACATATACATTTATATTATTACACATGGGTAAAATAAACTACATACAGCAGGAAGAACCATGAGACAACCAGGAATTATATAAATGTTACATTTATAGTGATTTGGTTATTTGTATTTGGCAAACTTGAAGTAAACATCTTTCCTACCTTGTTGGGTCTAAATTTCTGAATGGGGTTTAATATCTATCATATCTCATCTCTATTAACTTAAAACATGTAACTTGATATAAAAACATCTTAACCCCTAACCTACTAAACTATCTGGTCTTCAAACCCATCAAAGACTTGGGAAGGGAAAAACTTAATTACTGAATGAAGCCGGAGTGCAGGTTAGCAGCTTCCAAAATATAAAAAATGACTGAGACAGTTTACTGCCTGAACAGTCACCCAACACTCTCTATAATGTTGGAGTATCATCTTCAGCCTTCTTGCCCAATATATCTGACAGACATACTTGAAAGGCAAGAACTATTGAGGACTTGCTTACTCTGTCTTGGCAGAGTCCAAAGACAATGCCTCACACCTCTCCTCCCAGCCCTCCAGTTCTCATAATCTTTCTACCTCCTCTTCTATGTTGGGTATATAAATATCTGGCTTAGAAATTAAAGAAGAGGAGATAAATTTATGAAGTTAAAAGGTTGAGCTACTCCAGAGAGAATAGGAAGAAAGAAATGAGGGGGTTGGATACAATAGAATACCTTGCATGAATGTAAAAATTATCAAGGATAAATAAAATGTTTTTAATGAACAAAAAAATAGAGGCCCTGATGTCAGGAATGTGACATTAATATTAAGTGAACTTATCATTAGTTTCTCTCTTTTGAATGAGTTGCTTATCCATTTTCTAGTGATGAAGGCTGGGTCTGGGAAGCCTCTTGAACTCTGCAGATACGTGGACTCCGATATATTAGCATAGCTAATACCAGGAGCCTATGCGGCCTGCAGAATATCAGGTCCCTTTCCACACCCACAGGTTCAGAATCTAAGTTTCAGTAAAATTCTTAGGTAATGTTGTATGTATATTAGAGTTTAAGAAGGCCTGGGTTGGGGATTGTGAGGCACTGAGGCCAGCACCTCTTGGTAACTGGACAATCCTATATAAGGTTTAGTTAGCTCATCCCCAATCTTTAATTTGTTCACAGTTTCCTGTACTCCTTTGTGGTGCATAATTTGCCTCTTCTGGACTGATATTTAATATTTTTCTTTCATCATTTAAGTATGCATCTAGCTGTCTTTGAGGACAGTGTGGCATATCTGATCAAATAGACTTGAGTTCACATTTTGTACTCCTAGAGCCTGACAGGGTGCATGCTTAAGGAAATTACTTAGCTCCTTTGAGCATCTTCATCCTATAAAGTAGTCTCCTTGAAGAGCCTCCCTTTTCAGCAGGCTGCTGGGTCATTGGATGAAACCATGCAGTGTGGGGAACTGAGGAAGTTCTGAGTTCTGAGTACGTCAAGTCTGGAGTGGATGGGTATTACCAGCAAGAACATGGACATGAGGAAGGTTATGCCACTCCTCTGAGTCTACCTTGGGAGGAAGGCTTTACCAACTTCCATGGGTCAAGGACCAAAGCCGTCGACCCATGGAAGTTGGTAAAGCCTTCCTCCCAAGGTAGATTCAGAGGAGTGGCATAACCTTCTTCAGGTCCATGTTCAGGTGGTCGTAGCATGTACAGAAAATATCCATTATAGCTTTCTCCCCCTGGATATTTACCCCCTGAAGAGTCTTTGCTTACAGAGACAGCTCCTACAGATTAGCTAATCCTGCCTCATTGATTCAATGGTGGGCTATAAACCCTACCTCCATGTTTGGCTCTATATAGTAGTAAAAATGGTGATCTTTCTGTATGCTGCTGTTTGTTCATCAGAGACCCCACACCACCTGACCAGAGCTTCTTATTTGTGCATTTGCATTTTCCTTATACCCTGACTGTCCTAGTCAGGTTAATTTGTGGAGCCAAGCCCTCTGAACAGCTTTGCATATCAAGCCCTTGCATGTGGATGTTATGGATTTGATCATTGCACTGCGTGGGTCCTTTCTCCTGTGGTAACATGTATAAGCATGAAGTCACATGTTCTCAGTGACCTGACTGACTACTCAGATACTCATTTCGTGTCTTAGAATGTGGACAAAGGGGAATCTTACACTCAAGTCCAAATCGAATTTTAGAACAACCGAGGAACAATTAAAGGTTAATTTACTTTTTTCAGATAAAATGGGCACCAAACATAAAACAACTTCCTGCTTCCTCTCATGGAAAAAGCTATCCTACAAGCACAGGGACTCAGGGCAATTATGGAAATAAGGAAGTTTGTCCATGATTTCTCTTCTCCCAGTCAGCACTACCACAATCCATACTGATTTGTATTACTTTGGCCCAGGGCTGTTCTAACAGCCAGTCTATAGAGAAAAACAGTGCTGGGAACTCAAAAAACAAAACAAAACAAAACACCAAAAAAAACCCAAAAACCCAAAAACCCAAAAAACAAAAAAAACCAAAAAACCAAACCAAACAAGACAAAACAAAAAAACCAAAACCAAAATTAAAATCTCAAAGCATAACACGAAAATGAAAACATTTCAATAGCTTCAGAGTCATTTATGTGGGCCACATGCCTATAGTAGCCTTCAGCAGGATATTTTAATAAAGCTTCCTGTAGTCCAGTAGCAGAAGAGGGTTGCCTAACAGTTAAGTAGCTACTCATTAAGAAATTAGTTGATCATATGCTAAGTCATCCCAGTTCTGTATCTGAATCTATTTCATCACAGTGTGAACATCTGCTTTCAAACAGATTCTTCTCTGTTACACATTTTTCCAATGTGGGGATTTGTACCACTGTTTCCATTTTTTAAAAAATATCTGTGACCTTGCACAATATCTAGGTTTTTGTTCTAAAAGTATTATTTCTGTGGTGGTTTGAATAGGTTTGGCCCACATAGACTCTTGTGTTTGAATGCTTGGCCCATGGGCACTATTAGGTGTGGTTTGTTGGAGGAAGCTTGTTACTTCAGGGTAGGCATTAATACTGCCTCCCGTGCTCAAGCATGGCATTGCGGTCTCCTCCTGGCTACCTTTGGGTCAGCATGTACAACTCTTAGCTCCTTCCCCAGCGCCATGCCTGCCTGCACACTGCCATGCGTCCTGCCCTAATGATAATGGAGTAAATCTCTGAATTTGTAAGCCAGGCCCAATTAAAGGCTTGCCTTTATAAGTTTTGCCTTGGTCATGGTGTCACTTCACAACAATGGAAACTCTAACTAAGACAATGTCCACTCAATATATAAAGCAAATATGGGCCAGAGATTTATGCTGTAATTTGCTCAATTTAAAATCCCAAGCATTTCCTTTGAGCTCACAATAATTCCAAGCCAGTTCTTCAAAATAAAAACTGAGTGAATATACTCTTCGGTAGAACTGTTTCTCTCCCTTGAGCTGTGATGTCTACATTTTAATGGAGGAGTTGGAGAGGATTTTCAGAGTAGGAGGAAGTTCTGGACTCACAGGTACTTTCTATAAATGTGTAGAATTTCTATACATTTGACTTTTATTTGGTGATAATTTCTTCTTCTTCTTCTTTTTTTTTTCTTCTTAAAACTAAAGCCCATCTTTCATTGGCATGCGAAGTGTTGGTTCTGGTGAGAAATTTCTAGTTGTCCCAGAATACAACATGCTCTTTATCCAGTTCCTTCCTCTGACTTCCTTTTGCATATTTTCAGTCAACTTAGAGGATATTTTTTTCTCACTATGTGCCCATGAGTTCCATGGACAGGCGTCTGAGAGGATTTTGTTCTGGAAGGCCTTCTAAGAGCATCTCAGCCATCAGCAACAATCAGCAAAGTAAAATGCATTTATCTGAAAAAGAGCAAGAGCATTGAGATGCGCTTAATTTGAAGTGTCTTAGTGACTTCTCCCTTTGCATTTCATGCAGGTTGTACTAAGAAGCGTGGGCGAGATATATAAGATCAGGATAGGACACGATGGGACTGGCGGCCAACCGGAGTGGAGCTTACAGAGGGTAATGACTTTCTGTTGTGTTTCACACTTAATGCTGATGAAGAGCGAGCAGGGCACACAAAGAGGGGGAGATGGAAAATATTTTACAAATTGTTGAAGTAATGGAGACAAAAGCTTGTGGACACAACACCCTAAAGTGCTTCACTATGGTGAAATAAATGCTAACAATAGTACTTTATAGTGATATTTGTAAAGGAATCTTTTATTAATGGGTCAAAAACCTGAAGAATAGCAAAGTGTAAGAATCAAAGGACATTTTTATTCTGTGATCTCTATGACCACCTCACTAGTTCATGGTCTTTACAAATTTTTGTGAATCTCTTCCATGTATGCTTGTATCTTCATTCTCTCTCTAAAATACACACACACACACACAATCCACTGTATATAAAATATTAATGCGTGTAAAAATAAATGTATTGTATAAATATATTTATATTCAAATACACATCTTTTATGTTTTTAATGAAATCAAATCATCTTCTATATGCACTTGGATATCCTATTTACTTATATGTTTGTAGTTAATTATGTCAATAATATCTATTGAATGTTTGCCAGATGTTACATGTCTTAGCAATGTTACTGTATGTTTACTTAGTAGTAATTCCTTGATTTGACTACTATTAATAGTTCTATTTTATAGATGAGAAAACTGAGACTCAATGAAGTCATAATTTTGCTACAGTCATTTAGTAAATGGCCATTTTGTACATTGGTCTCTAGAGAATCTTAATCATTGCCATTGGACCATTGTTTTAAAAAATAGTAATTAAACTCTTAGAGCTCTTAAGTAAATTCTACCAAAATGATATAGTTGAATGGTAGAATGTCACTGCTTTAACATCTGTATCTGCAATTGATTTCTTCACGGTGTATGGTATATTATTTAAAATATTTGTGGTCTAAAATTTGAATAACACTAATAAAATCTGACAAAATATTTTTCCATTTTAAGTATTTCACAATCTTACCTGTGATCTTTGTTGTTGGGTCTCTGGCTGTCTAATGAAAGTAAATGAGAAAAATGTGTTAATTTTGCTGAATTATTTGATGAATTTTTGTATGAGTTTTATTCATTACTCTCTCTCTCTCTCTCTCTGTGTGTGTGTGTGTGTGTGTGGTGTGTTTTTTGATGTACATGCATGACACAGTGTGTGGACATCAGAGGGTAATTTTGTGTTAGATCTCTCCTCTCAACTTCATGTAGTTCCAGGCATAGAACTCAGTTCCTTAGGCTTGAGAAGCAATGGTTTTTACCCAGCAGGACTTTCTCTATACCCCTGAATCATGCTTAGCACAAACCCAACACAAAGAAGTGTAGTTTGTGGCTAGTTGGTCCAGAAGTCTTCTGAGCAAAACTCCTGGAGCCTTCAAATTAACATCCCATGCTGAGACTGTTGCCAGAGGAGACGCTAAGTTCTGGGTACCGGTACAGGGCCCATCCTTTTCCCTACTCAGTGAGAAAGGCCTCTGTGAATAGCAGAGTAGGACAGCTAACAACAGATTCAGTAAATGCATTCAGCAGCTAGAACTATAAACACAAAAGGGATATGAAAGAAGCGATGTTTTATACTCTTTCTTTTCAAGTGGCTTCAAGGTTATAAGAATGGAAGTAATAAAAGCACTCTCCTCTTGTTAACCTTGTGCTCATCTTTATTCTCTGTTAGGACATGTGTGTATAATGTGTGTTTTGCTCTTTGGGGGATGTTTTCAATCAGTAGCACTTTAGTCATGTGGGTATCTTACTCATCATGCAACTCCCACCCACTAAGTGTAGGATTAGGATCCATTGCTGACTCTAGCTTGGACTAGTCATCACTGTGAAGGTTGCCAAATAGTGATTTTTCTGACTGCATTTTTATTTCTGTGTTTCCTGTCATTATTCTATGAAAAAAGGCTTCCTCTTTCCATTGATTAAAGATTTCATTTATTTATGTAGCCAGCTTTCCATATATGTGTATCCTGTCTTTGCATATTCGGCCAACTATATGTGAAAACATTTTGAAAAAAGAGTGCCTTTAGTGAAAACTCCAGACTTCTTTGGTAATTATTCCCTAAACTATCTAACAATTAGTTATATCGCATTTCATTGTATTCATTATTAGAAATAATTTCTAGATTATTTAGGCTATTTATGAGTATATAGCTGGGCTCTATGCAAAAATAATCTATGTATTATATGAACTTAAGCACTCATTAATATTGGTGGGTCCTTGAACCAATCTCTGGCATGTCAGAGGTGCCTACACCAGCAAAATCCTATTTTAGGCTTACTCTGTTCTGATTGTGACTTATATTGATGCTGAAATTATCCTTGACCCTTTAAGCATCTATATCCTTTTGGCATGTTGCTATCCATTTTAAGAGGGATTCTTTACTTTATCATATAAAAATATGTTTTGGGCTTATGTAGTTGTTCTTTTGTCAAGTCTTGGAATCAGCTGTATTTTTAAGAAACCCTAGCAGAGAAGGGTATTAAGATAAAAAAAGTATTTATATAAAACAACCTAAAAAGTTACTTTCCATTAATGCCTAAGCCCAGAGGATACTTTTTATATGATCTCCTGGACGTGCTTTTACAAGATGTTCCATAGTGAATGTTTCCATGGTAAAATATGCTTCTACAATACCACAGAGCTTTTTATTCCTATCCCATCCTATCCCATCCCAACCCATCCCATCCCATCCCAACCCGTCCCATCCCGTCCCATCCTATCCTGTCCTGTCCTATCCTATCCTATTCTTGCAGCAAGAAAGGTAAATGTATTTTTTTTTTTTTTTGGAATGGTTGGGAGGGACTTGTGGAGAGAGAACCTTGGAGAGTAGAGAGGTGTGGATGAGGGAGGGCACAGCTTGGGGGATGCAGTAAATGTTGTGTAGAGGCTGTGTCTCTCCATTAATCAGTGATGGGCACAGTTGTTATGAAATGTTTCTAGTCACATATTTAAGTGGCATATTTTCCATGGCAAGTAGAATTATCTGTTATTAAAGAAGCTAAAACAGCTTCCTTGTACTTGAATGATCTTTCAACAGAATGGAATTTGGCAGACACATGTTCCTTGAGCTTACTAAGGTAGATTCTGCTGATAAATGTAGAGGTTTTTTTTACTACCATCTCTTACAGCAGTAGTTAGCTGTGTAGAAACAGTTCTGTGCAAAATGTTGTCATTGTCTGTCTGACAAATAATCTTTTTGCTTGGTGCTTCATGATTTCCCTGGACATTTATCACTAAGCAAGTCTTTATCATTCACAAGCTTTGCTCAATAGCATAATGCAGTCATTTTTGTGTCCTCTCTGTAGGTCCTCTTAGTATTTTTTCACATATAGCAAGGACTAGCCATACTCATTTTCTGTTTTAGGACAGATAAGCCATGGTGATTTCATTTCATACTTTAATATGTCACAGTTTGAGGAGGAGAACTGTAGCTTTTTCCTTGGACTTCAATGTCAAAATAAATAACAGCACAAATTGCACTCATAGGCAAAATGTTTCAAGTATTGGTAGTGCAACTCATTGTAAAACATGTTTTGACTTGATGTTTGAATTTTCTAAGATGACACAGGTATAGTTGTCTTCAAGAGATCATTCCAACATTGACTTAACTATGCACTTAGGCTTTTCTTGAAGATGCAATTTAATTTTCATAAGCCAGTGTAATTCCTCCATCCTGAAAAGTTTTTGGTGGAAAAGAATTGGTTCCTCTCCTTCTTTAAGGTTCTGAGTATAAAGGTTGAGTGACTGAGGTATTATAACCTAGATGTTCAGAGCCACTGCTAATTCAGCCATTGGAAATGTTGCTGTGTCTCTCAGATATTTTAAGGCTTTAGATATTTGTCTACTAGATGTAATCTCTTAAAGTAATCCACGAATTTAGAGTTTCTGAGAAACAAAGTATTTTTATAGAAATGTCTTGTGAAACCCTTCACATTTGGGACTATGATTCACCAAGGAGAGCTCTGCAAACAAGCTGCAGTTTCTATTGAAGTAGTTCTGAGACCTTTCTGTTCCTTTAGGAAACTAAAGCAAGTTCTGCATATTTTATTGTGAAGACAGTGCTTATTTTCTGCATTGTTATTTTTAAAAGGAAAATGAATAGTTTGTATTAAAATGTAAAACTACATTAAAAGTTCATTCCTTGCCTTTCCCTCATTTGACACTGAAGCTTCATGCTAGCGTGCAGTTTCTCAGTTCTGTCGACTGTGATGTAGTGTTCACACTCAGCAGTTCTATATCAGAGCTAGAGCAAGAGTCAAAACTGTAGATCTTTTAATATACATAGACTAATATGAGGTCATGCTTCAGTATGAAAGCCAGGAGAAAATGTTTTTATGAATTAAATGGGAAGGTTTGTTTCGATAATGATCCATGGCAGCCTTTAATAGACTGAGGAAATCTGAGCATCTGCCATCATTAGGTCTTGTCCCCTGAGATTCCGTCCCCAGCTGGTAAGGATGCTCTGCTTACCATCAATAGCATCTTGTGATTACCAACGAATTCACTTAGAACTCACTATTGTTTGGGGGCAAGCCAGTGAGTCTGGCAAGTGTTTACTGAACTTGCTAAGAGTTTTGAGATAAAAATCAATAAGACACCAAACTTGAATATTAAGGACCAGACACTCATTTCCTGATATTTTGACAGTTGAGAGCTATCTGTGTATTAGGGGCGTGGGATATACACTGTAACTCTTTTCTTTCTCTTTGACAACAAATAGTAGGGCATTTTGGAGATCTGACTTCCATTTTCAGCCATATTGATACATGTTGACCAACTATGCCAGTCAGTGCCCATTCTATAATAATAGAATGTTAATTTATATGATTGAATTGATTCTAGTTTAACTTTTGAGCAATGTGGACTCAAAAAAGGCTATAACTGAACATAGTCAAACAGAAATTAACTCTTGACTATTGAGGAAAGAAAGACTAGAATACATTTTAGCAAGTGTTGTCCAATAAAATTTATGATTGCTTTTAATCTTTTTTTTTTTTTAATATTTCCATCTCTGGAGCTTGCTTCATTTCCAATCAAGTTATAAGCTTTAGAAATAAAGTCAAAAGCATAAAAGACGTCATTTTGTAAGGTTTCTCTAATTTTAAGTAGGGCAAGTGTTATTGTGCCCTGTCCCTCCTATTCTACACACAAGTGAAAGGATTACATGAAACTCTATCAAGTTGTTGTCACCCACCCACAGCTCGCTTCTCCTCAGGCTTACTCACATGAATAGGTGGGGTCACCCTCCATCAATTCAGAACCCTACACAGTCTCCTGAATTAGTTACTTCACACACTCCCTCCATCTTAGGACTATCAGTGGCCTCGCTGCTAAAACGTATCTCTATTTTATCTATCTTTCCATCATATTATCATCATTTTAGCCCAAGTTCCATTTTTTGTTTGTTTTCTTTTTGCTGAAGGTCTCTATATTATGTCTTCAGCTTCTTTCCCCAAACATTAGTATGCAGGCTTCAGAGAGCAGGCATGATCTTAAAAAAAAAAAATCACATCATCTCCATCTCCAGATAGTCCTGCGCACTCCTGTGACCTTGCTGTCCTTGATCGAGGCACTCAAGCCTCACTGGTCTCATGCTGCAGACTGCCCTTTGACTCAAAACTGAGAGTAAGCAGCCAGCAGCTTTCAATGGTATCAACCCTTTTTCTTTTCTATGTCACGCAGCTGTTATCTGATCTCCTTCTTGTTTATTGTCTGAACCCCATTGGAAAGTAACAGAATAGGAGCTATGCCATAGATTCTCAACCGAGACGAATGCTCGCTGGGCCAACATTTATGGAATTAATATATTGGCAAAATGAATATTGTCATGTAAGGAATATTGACAAAATATGCAAAATACTTTGTAAGTTCATTAACTAAAGTTAATTAAAGGGAAGTCATCCGGTATTGCTTGGAATATCATGGCTCAGCTACAGATGTATGTGACAAATAGGTAAAGGGACATTCTATAATACCTAGCTCATCCATACTTCAATAGGCCAGATTGGCCCAGAGCCCCTTCTTACACCTGCAAGCTGCCTCTGCTACCCAGTGCTTACATAAATTGACTCAAATAGGATAACACTCTCTGGAAACCTTTTGAGCCTTTGAGTTGTGTCAAGGGTTTAGTGAATCTGTTAGCACTTTCACTATATAAAATGATAATATAGTTGGTATGGACCACAGGAAATATTTAGACTGAATTGAATTATCTCACAAATATCTCCACGTCCTTTTATTTTTGGTTACTTCTTCATTTCAGCATGCTAGAAAGAGCCACTGAAAGAAAAGATCAAGGAGTGAACTACATAAAGCAGGGAAAATAGTTTTTGGCTTAGTGAGCAGCAGGAAGACCAGATTTTTTTCCCAGAGAATCTGTAGTCAAATGTTTAATCTCAGAAGACTCCAACAATTTATAGACACACTCTCAAAGCTGTACTAAAGATAAATGTGTGCATTTGAGAGACTCACCATCCATCCCCGATTCTTTGTCCAGTGCTTGTAACTAATGGGAACAGCAAAGGTGCAGGAGGAAATGCAAGTCTTCTGAATCCAGGGCTGACATTGCTCCTGATTTGTGAGGACACTTAAAATGTTCTCAAGGACCATTAAGGTGTTATGACTTTCCACATTCTGACATCAGAAAGACAACGCTAATCCCCGCCCTTGGCCCTGGCTCTCCCCATCAGATCTTATAGCGTACATACCATATCCTCCACACTTCAAATGTTCGTCAAATGTGTTGGTATATAGTTGGCTTTATATTTAAAGTTCCCCCTGCATAGAACTAGGAAAATATTAGAAAAGAGCCCCAAACTTCTCAAAAATGAAAAATTCTAATCTCATTTTGAATTTTAAAAGAGACTTTGGATTTTTTTTTCAATGAAACACTTTATTTATTTATCTACCTATTTTTTAAATTGAACATTGTAGGCTTTAGATTTTTCAAAGCCTATTTTATTTGGGGTTCTTTAATGCTTATACCTCCCTTGCAACCCAAATACCATAGATAGGAGAGAAAAGAGGTTAATGGGTACAGGAGACCTCTTTAGGCACATAGACCTTTTTAGACACAGTTCCTTGGAGCAATTCCACTCTTCATTGTCAGGATTCCAGCAGACCCGTTAAAGAGCAAACCAGCAATTCATCAAAGATGACTACAACCACAGCAGCTGGAACCCAGAGCCTCAAAGCATTCTCTGGAGCGTTTCTCTCTAGGAATGTCTCAAAGCAGAGTGATGAATAGCCAAACAATGGGAAACAATACCAAGACCAAAAAGCCAAGCCTTTGGTTTTAGGATATATATATCCTCTCAGAGTTCATAGTAGGATATTTATCAGTTGGCAAAGATCATGCCCTCCACCCCTTATAAGAGGCAGTTCCTCCTTTAGTAGACAAACACCATGTGTTCTCTCACAAGTCTGTTTCCAGTGGACAAATACCACACACCCTTACACAAGTCTGTTTCACACCCCACACTTAGCATCAAAACAAAAACATATTTACATCCATTACAGAACATAAGATTCTTTTCTCACACAGTGTATCTTGAGTAGTTTCCCTTCTCTCTATTTTTCCCAGTTCTTCCCCATATCCCCTCCTATCCAGATCCACTCTTTTTCTGTCTCTCATTAAAAAAGAACAGAGTTCTAGAAGATAACAATCAACATGACAAAATAAGATGGATAAAAATAAAACTAAAGCCCTTGTATCAAGGCTGAACATGGCAACACAACAGAAGGAAAATATTACCCAAAATAGACACAAGAATTAGAGACCCATTCATTCACACACATAAGACTTCCATAAAAATACTTCTCTGAAAGCTATAATATACTCAGGGGACCTGGTAGAGACCCATGGATGCTCAGTTCTTGCTGCTTCAGTCTCTGTGAGTTTATATAAGACTTACTCAGTTTATTCAAAGAGCCTTGTTCTCTTGGTGCCCTCTATCACCTCTGGCTCTCATACTTTACCTCCTCTTCAGTGGGGTTCCTTGAGCTCTGAGGGGAGGGATTTGATGGAGACATCCCATTTAGAGCTGTGTGTTCTAAGGTCTCTCTCAGCACAATAACTGTGGCTCTCTGTATTTGTTCCCATCTGCTGCTCCTCTTTGATGGTGGCAGAATATAGCACCAATATATGAGTATGGGTTATCAAAAAATGGACATGTGGTTCTTTATGTAGTTGGAAAGATGAACAATTGTAAAGTTCCTTCTAGATGACTTGTTCTGGTCTACTGGGATATGAAGACAATGGCTCATATCATTAGGTGTCATTTTATTGGTTTTGTTTTTTGGGGTTTTTTTTTTTTTTTGGACCAGTACTATATTGTTCCAATTTGTGGAGTGGGCCTTAAGTCAAACCAGACATTGGTTGGATATTCCCACAAGTTCTGTGTCATCATTGCCCTAGCATATCTTGTAGCGAGGACATATGGTAAATCAAAGTTTTTGTGGTTGGGTTGGCTTCTCTTTTGGTAGCCTACAGAGTCTAGAAAAGAAAACCATCCTGAGTGAGGTTACCCAGATCCAGAAAAACAAGTATGTATTCACTTATATATGGATATTATCCATTAAAAATTATAACCAACCTGCAATCTTTAGACACAAAGAGGTTAGGTACAGAGAAAGGTACAAGGGACATGGATATCTTTTGGAGGGGCAAATATAATGGATTTTATGGGTGGGCTAGATAAAGGGTCAGGTCTGAATTGTAGGATCTGGTAGGGAGGGAGATGGGACATAGGGTTGAGGAAGGGATTGTGGGGAGAAACAGCTAGAATTGAGGTGCATTTGAGGGGTGGTATGGATAGCTAGTATTGTGATCTATGAAGGTAACCTGAATGAGGTCTCCTAATAATGGGGGTGACCAAATCCTAGGTGGCCATTTCTTGTCACCAAATCAGTCTTCCAATATTGGGATTGGGTTGCATTCAATTGAGTTGTTAGCCAAGTGTAGGAAGGGTTGGGGGGCAGGGGTCCCATGGAATTTCCCAAATAATCCAGGCTGTTTCTAAGACAATAGGTGGCTCATTGCAAACTGTATGAGGGGAGGGGAGGCACATTGCTGAAGACAATAGCCATACAACTCATTGGACATGGAGAAATATGCTAGAACCTATGTGATACCTTCACCCCAACATTCTAGTATTTTTGCTGTGGGAGACTTTGACTTTTTAAAAAAAGAGACTGAACCATAATTAACATGGGTGGAAAATGTAATCAGTCTGGATGTTATCAGCTGATGATTGAATAATGAATGATCATGTGGTACATTCATACAAGGCAAGTTTTCCCACCACTTGTTCAGTTTGCAGGTAAAGAGAAGGGAAAACAAATGTATTAAAGGAGATGATCCAAGAAGAGGAAAACAAATGCCACATGCTCTCTTTCATGTGTTAATTCTAGCTTCATACCTCTAATTTTTATGCTCAACTTGAAATCCCTGTAGATGTTAGGAATTTAGAAATTATCCACTAGGAGGGGATACCTTACTGGAGGTGGGTTAGTAGAACTATATAATATGGCAGTGTTAGAATAAAACAGACTGTGGGTTACAGCAGTAGAGTCTGAGAAGAAGTCCTAAGAAACGGCTGCAGCTGCTCCTGCAGAGAAAGGCAAGCAGTGGCGACAGAGAGAGATGAGGCCTTTTAGGGACCATCACATGGGGTCTTATCAAAAGACGGCCATTTTATCCCTATGTATTTGGAAAGGCAAACAATTGTGAAATTCCTTCTGGAAGAACTGAGTTGGTCTACTGGAAAATGAAGACAAAGCCATGGGGAAATAGCCCAAAGGAGCAAGGCTTCTGAGGATCATCTGATAGTGCGGAGACAAAGACCTAAAGCCATGCGAGGAGGAGAAGGCATTGTGGGGCTTCTCCACAGCCTGCGTCTGTTAGAAAGAGCATCCAAGGCATGAGAAACGTTAAAACACTCTGTTGTGTGGCTTGCTGTGGTGGATAAGATGAACACAGATTCTTCTTTCTGGTTTCTCCAGTAATTTACTCTTTCAGTAGTTGCCACAAGTAGAATTGACTTAGAATTCAATTGGACAGAGTCCATTTCAAATGCCCAAGTTTCCATTTTCCTTCCTTCCTTCCTTCGTTCCTTCCTTCCTTCTTTCTTTCTTTCTTTTAATATGGAATGCTTCACGAATTTGTGTGGCATCCTTGTGCAGGGGCCATGCTAATCTCTGTACTGTTCCAATTTTAGTATATCTGCTGCTGAAATGAGCACTCCATTTTCTTACACATAAAATTGTAAGAATTTTATCCACCTGTTCGGTGATGGTTAAAAGACTAACTTTTTAAAAAGATGAAAATAAGTTATTTAGCAAATATTTGTTAAACAAAGATCTGATCAATGCTTCTAGCGAAACACTGCAAACAGCCATCCTACTGCCACCATAGTGGCCACTTCGAGCAATCCCTGTAGTGGGTCTTGTATGTAGAGATAGATGAAAAACTTATAACCCACTCTATTTGACCCTTGTTCCTTTTAATGCTAGGTGACAATGGAACATATGAAGAGCAAGAAAACCCTAAATTTTGTTGCAAATGTGTGGCTCTCTCAGAACCGGGCGGATGGAGACCTTGTCTGTGAGCTTCCTGTAATGAAAGATGGAGAGCCTGTTTTGCCATGTATGTTATGAATCTTTGGTCACATGTATTTCATATATTGACTCTTTTGCTTGAGTTTACTTTTGAACTATGGATTTGGAGAATGATTTTTCTGCTTCTCAGATTCTTGTTTTACTCATTAAGATGTAGCTTATTCAGGGTCACAAGCTTAGCCACTGGTGAATACGGGATTAAACATATCTCAAAATGGTTCTTAGGTCCAGTGATACTTACAAAAGCTAAGGTTGTGGAGATAAGAAATGTCATCCATGTGCCATCTTTGTCTGGCTTTTCTAGAGCCAGCTGGCCCTCACTCATCACTGCAATCCTGATTTATTTTCTCAGAACAGTTGGCATAATTTAATTATGTTTGCATGATTAGGATAAAATATATTTCTATGTCACCTGTATATTAGCCTTTTAAGCAATTTTTTTGTTTTTCTATCTGAAAAATGTCTACTTAGAAGTAAAATTAAAATTCAAGGGTCAAAGGATTTTCAATAGGCTGAAAATACAGACGGCAGATTTGCATTATAAATTTTCTAGCTATTTCCTGTGAACATTTAGATCTGGACTCTGTTTTCTTGGATTCTAAGGTAACAGGTTTCCTCTTGATTTCTCTCCCCATCACTTTATCAGTAGTGAGATACCATGTTGATGTGTATACCGGGCAGTTGAAACAAGCAGAAACAGAGTCTGAAGTCTCCCTCTGTCTCTATGGGGAAAGGGGAGACTCCGGCCTTCGACTGTTGCACAGATCCAACATGCCAGTACGTTTTCAAAGAGGACAGGTGAGTGTGTGCAAAGCTCTCTCTGATGTGGCCACATGAACTTTAAAAAGGGAAAAGTGTTTGGCAGTCTTCAGCTGAGCTTTAGAGCAGCTTTACTTTAAGTGTCCTGACTTTACTTACCCGTTAGTTATGTCCATTTTCAAAGGTTTTCTTTAAGGATATTGTGGACTGACAAGTGGGAGGTGCTAAATGTATCGTGAACAAAATAGCAAAATAAATGCATTAAACTAGTAGTGTAAGAAAAAGAACAAACAACGTTGGAAAGATTTAAAGGAGAATATGTGTGGACGTGCCCCTAATGGACTCAAGGCATTGTTCTAGGACAGTGGCTTTCAACCTTCCTGATGCTCAGACCCTTTACACAGTTCCTCATGTTGTGGTGACCCCCAAACATAAGATTATTTCATTGCTACTTCATAACTGTAATTTTGCTGCTGTTATAAATCAGAATGTAGATATTGATATGCATGATATTTGATCTGTGAATCCCAAAGAGATTGTGACCCACCGGTTGAGAACCACTATGAAGGTCAGACCACAGAAAAGCTTGCAACATATTTTATGTCCTATCACAGTGGCCTCTGTGTAAGACAACTAGAATGAAAGAAAGGCCTCTGTTCAGCCCCTGTGTCCTATATAAGCACATGTATTTGAACATTTGGGAGCTCTCTATGGGCATCTGTGAACCTGGCTGTATTTGGGAAGAAGACACTATTTGGAAGTAGGATGTATTCGTAAGGAAAAAGGCACCTTGAACCAGTTTGATGCTCCCGTTCTCAGACTGATTTGTTTGCCTTGTGAATTATGAAACATCATAGAAAGAGAAACTCACCTGTGACTTTTACTTGTGAACGTTATAGAAATGTTTCTATTGTAATAAAGTAGGACAGTGAGTTCTGGTTGCATGAGACCAAAAATGTGATGCCCAACTTTTGCTTTCACATACGAGCTAATTCATAGCAGAAACAATAGCTTACTTACTATGTTATCAATCTTACTTTAAGTGCTAAAGGGCCAACGTCCTCTGAATTAATCGGCTAGTTTTGCATAAGGTCCAGACTCTGCCATCCTCAAGCTTTCTAATGAATGATGAGGACACCATTGCACCGAGCTGACATGTTCTGCAGCAGCACAGCAGCAAGGAAACTAGTCAGGATGACAGGCTGGAAATTTAGAAGTCATCTTGATGGTTGGTCTTCTTCAATCCACCTCTATGGGCTGCATTTCACATAGAGTTGGATGGTGCACTGTGGGATGAAACTTGAATAGGAGGCATCATTGCTCTCTGAATAAGGAGGAGTCAAAGTGTAAATTTAACGGTATCATCTTTAAAGTCTAGAACCAGAGACAAATAAAATTTTTCTTCCCTGGTACATTTTAGAACGTATCCTTTAAAAATGTTTTCTTCAGCTGGCGTGATACCATGCCAACCAGCATTAAGAAGTCATCTGGCCATACAGCAAGAAGTGACACTTACTATGAAATATCCCCTTGAAAAGTTTCTGGACAGTGCAGGAAGTTCCCATAGCACATTCAGGAGGGTTCACAGACACATTCTCACTAAAATTTGCATGGCCTTGGTCTGGGGTCTGGCTGAAGCAAGAGAGGATTTTTTAATAGTAATATTAACCAACAGATCAGACTCAGGAGTGTATTTGCAGTGGCTGAGTTGAATTAGCTTAGTGAAGCTGTACACCACAGCTAGTACCACATAGCCCTGAAAGACAGCGCAGGCAATACTGAGTTCACTTTTAACCAGGAAATAGAGCAACGGTAGCTAACAGACAGCTGCCATTTCAGAACACTTGTAAAATTTAATTAAATTTGTGACCCGTTCCTCAGATAAACCAGCAGTCTTGAGAAGGCCTGCGGGGAGGAGTTCTCTTTATTCTCACCAGCAGAACATTTCATCCAGGTCCTGCATCTATAAAAAGTGTCTGCACATTTTTGATGTGATAGCTCTTTAGGAATGAAGATTACAGGGTCCACTCTCACAACAAACTTCAGAACACACACTATTTACGTTTTCAAAGGAGGGCCCATGAGGGATATTACTGAAGAAAGGAGGGCAGGAAAGTCAGAAATTCAGAATTGTACCCCTTGTCTCTGCAGGTATCAGCACACGTTGCAAGGGCCACGCTTTGTGCTTTCTAAGCAGCTTCTTCTCAGGGTCTGCAGCTAGAGACCCCTTTGTTAGTTGTGTGTTTCTTTTCTTTTTCTTTCTTAACTACATCTGAAAGGACAGTGAAGAAAAGTAAAAATTGGAAAGAAAAAAAAATACTTTTTAGTAGATAGAAAGTAATTTGCATATATTTCCCTCATTGCCCTTCTGCTTTTAATTGTGGTAAGATTTTTCTCTCTTCAAGCGCTGTGCTGCTCCTGGCAGCCTCGGGTGACTCTTATTGCCGGAATTTGTCATTTGTTGGATTCTAGTCATTCCCACGGGTTTCTTCCCTACCAGGTCGATACATTTCAAATAGAAGCAGTGTCTCTTGGAAACCTGCAGAAGGTGCTGTTGCACTGTGAGGCCAGTGACAAATCCCAGTACTGGTACTGCGAGAAGGTCATTGTCAAAGAGCCAGGCACTACGTCAGAATTTATCTTCACCTGTGAAAGGTAATCTGGTCTAGATGTTCTTCGGGAGTAAGATGCTGAGGCTGAGCCAGTGTGTGTCCCCAGCAGGTCATGGGTCCTGTCCTTCCTTGGGGTTGAGCATCATGGCCCACTCATTGATGGCTCAGTAAGTGCTCTTTCACTGTGAATTTTATATTCTTTTTCTTTTTCTTTCTTTCTTTCTTTTTTACTGTCTGCTTGATGTATCACAAACGGGTCCAATGTTTAACCCTGGAAAGTATGATGTTAATAGTAAGAATGTTTGTTGAAATAATAGTGTCTTTACTAAAATTGTAGAATTAAAGCAATTTTATAAGCAATGAAGAATGGAGTCTAGCGGGAACTTCCAGAACAGACAATACGATAGACAAAGATTCACACTGAAATAGTTCATGCTCTTTCCTGGGTGCTGATGGCAGTTCCCTCCCTCCAAAAAAAATTCCACATTGTCTTGTTTAGAAAGGGGCACTTGTTTACGCAGGGGGCAGCCTTAGTCTTCAGATGTTTTCCTAGACTTTCCACCTCAGAACTCCTAGGCTTAAATATGACATTCTGTCAGAGACCTCACAGAAGGGAATAGGATGAAAGAGGGAGAGTGGGTGGGAATAGGAAGATACAAGTGAGGAAATAACAATAGGGGTGTAATCTGAATAAATTGTAATTTTAAAAATGACATTTTGTTAGCTAGCATTTAACATCTCTGTCCCAGGCAAGGGCCAGACCCCAACTTCAAAAACAGGGTAGAACTTCTGTATTGAGCTCAAAATATCGTAGACACGGTGTGGGAAACTTGTGTAACTGATTTGAAATTTTTTGTTTCCATGGTGTTATTCTTGCTGAGGCAAGCTGGGCTATATTCACACCCCCATCTTGACATTTTCAATAGTCCATGTCCTGGGTTTTCCTATACTTCTCCTCACTAGTAGGTAATCAGCAGGGATGCATCTAGGAGAGGCAAACCCAACGGCATAGATTTGGAGACGCTAAGACATTCTCAACTGTGAGTATCAGCAAACTAGGGAGACGATGCAACTAACAATAAAAGGCATGGAAGTCTTAGGACAGGAGAGCACAGAAGCGCAGCAGCAGGGGACGCTGTTGAGTCCATCTCCTCTTTACCTCCACCCCATCGATGTCCCTGTTTCATCAGTACTAGATTTATCACCATCACCTTTTTAACATCCCTTTCTTACCCTGCCCACCACCTTCAAACCAATTATACAAGTAAGTTGGTAAATTTTCACCAACCCAGGAGATCACACGAGAAGACTGAATCTCAGTGGAGGAATCACCTCCATTACATTGGCCATCAGGCAATTCTGTGGGGCCATGTTCTTGGTTAGAGATTGACAATGGAGTGCCCAACCCACTGTGGTCAGTGTCACCTCTGCACACTGGTCCTGGGTTGTATAAGAAGGCAAGATGATCAAGGCAAAGGGAGCAAGCCAGTAAGCAGCATTCTTCTAGTCTCTGCTCCATTTCCTCACTTGGCCCAATTTAGTGATGGTCTGCAAGCTGCAAGACAAACAAACCCTTCCCACCCAAGATGTTTTTGGTCAGTATCTTATTGCAGCAGTAGAAACTATACTACATCAACTGCCAGTGTTACCAGCATCACTATGACATGTCACCCGGACTTCTCTTTTCATATTTATCTCTGTTGTAATTTGAATTTTGACTTTTAACATTCTATAAGGTAGGTAAGCTCTTAAATAAAAGTGTTAAATATTCTAAAAGCTTTGTTTTAATTACGCCTCTCTACATTTGTAAATTTTCAACAATTTTAATTGCCTAATAAAAAAGCAAAGCTAAGCAAAACAAAACAACTATGTTGTTCTGTTAGAGGCTTTACCTTCCAGCTCTACCCCCACACGTTTCCAATTTACTCTGATAGCTATCCTCTTACAAGATTTTGTGAAATAAGAGCATCTTTTATCACCTGAAAAGTCCTCCTCCACATTGCTGATTCCCTATGGACTGTGCTCCCCCAACAACCACCTCCCCCCCTTTTTTCTTACTTAGGAATGCCTTTCCTCAATCTCCTCTCAAGGAGTTCTTCTTTCAAGATCTCATGTAGACTTGACATCTAGCACAATGTGGCCAACTAGAAGGCACAGGCTTCACCATGTGACAGGGACACACAGCGCTGAAGACAGCCTATTTCACCCACAGTTTCCAGGAATCCTGGGCAACCCTATCGTACACCTCACATCTGAGGACTAGAGAGTACTTCACCTGGCCCTCAGTTTTCATGTTCTTTCTCTACTCTGTCATACCAACCCTGGTGATTTCTTTTCAACGTGAAAGCGCCTTACTTCTTGCTTATGCTGGCTGAATGGAAAAGATAATTAGTGCCAACTGAGTTGGAGCTAAGGTAAGTTTAGTAACATTTTGTATGAAGCCACCAAAAGTCAGTTAAAAGATATGTACCCTACAACATATCAAATATCAGTGCTTGATGCCTGGCACATCAAATGCTAATATTTGATGCTCAAACAGAGCAGGTCCTCAAGAAATCATGGTCCATGCTCATCCTTCCAGCACTCTCATGAGAGGCATGCTTCCAAACACCCATTCTTTCCTGTTCTCCAGATAGAAAGAGCTGGAAGAGAGCATGCCTGCTTCCTTAGTTCTGAAAGAAACAGGATTGTGGCTCTGCAAATAGAACAAAGCATAGCAGAAAGGGATCTTCCAGAAGCTGTCAATAATAGCTTCTGTGCAGTGTCAGCTGGGCCAGATTAAGTCTGAAAGGTGACATTCAGGGTGGCAACAGCCAACAGCTGCAAGGAAATGGCCCACACAAGGTGCTTATAGTGTAGGCATTAGGAGCTGGGTAGGGTACACATTAAGCCATTTTTTTTTCTGGGATGTGGGGCAGAAATGCCTATGCAAACACATCACAAAAGGAAAAAGCAAGATGATCAGCTTAGTCATGCCCCTTGGAGCTTTCTCAGAGAGCAAATGTTCACAACATAACTGCATATGGGTGAAGGACTACCAGCTGCTAGTGCCTTCTGAGAGCCAAGCGGAAATCCTTAGGTAAAACACAGAGCAGCACTTGTGGCAACTGCAACATAGAAGCTTCCTAGGAGTTTCTCATCACTTTTACCTCCTTTCAACCCCCATATCTTTGTGGTTGTGCTTTATTTCTATGCCGAAAGACATACCATGGAATGCCTGCCATTTATTCAGGTTTGGCCACTTAAGGTTTGGAACAACAACAGCAAAATCCTATTTGAATAATGAGAACATGTGCGGATAAATAGATTTGCATTTTCTTATTTACTATTTGTGCTAACTTCCTTCGGCTGATGGAACAAATGGCCACAAACCTGGTACTTTTAAACAACAGGAATTTAGGCATTCCAGGGTTGGCTAAGACATCTTGCCCCTGACACCCGAGGGATCATACGCTTGTTGGGCCCTTCTGGCTATGGATGGTTGCTGACGGTCCTTATGTTCCTCAGATCTCAGCAATGTTACTTAGGAACTTGTTACCATGATCATGTGACTTTGGCCAATTAGAGTGTTTTGTGTCTTTTTGATAATACACTAGCCACTGGACCAAGCTCATCTTACAGTAGCAAGAACTTAATGATTACATCTTCCAGGGCCTGCTTCGAATACTGTGTGGTTTTAGGTACAGATGGTGTTTGGGAGGATTCTTGAATCCCCCAGGGATGCTACTGGAGTGAATCCTGCAACATATTGTGGTACGGCAAGCTCCAAGTTTTCTAAACTACCAACTTTCCTGCAGTATTATAAGTGTCTGACCCTGTTTGTAATGGTGAAATCATAAAAATTGAGTTAATATCTATATTTAATAGAAACATGTGACTCACGATATGACTGTGGTAACCTAACAGGCTATTGCGAAGGCTCCCAGGGTGACCATCATCAGATGTGATGTTCCTTACCTATTTCAAGGGCTATTATGAATAAGGCTGCTATGAACACGGTTGAGCAAATTTTCTTATTGTGTGCTGGAGCATCTTCTGGGTATATTCCAAGGAGTGGAATAGCTGGGTCTTGAGGAAGCCCTATAAGAGTAATTCTTAGAATTAACACAAGATGTTATTTGTCTTAGGATAATTTAGTCTGGAAACCTGGAAATCATCTGTTGACCTAGAGAGAGAGAGAGACATTCTCCCATGCCTGCTATGCTGCGCTAGACGGCCCCCGAGTACAGGAAGGGCTACTTCTTAGAGCAAGACATTCTTGAGCCTCTGCAAGCCTGATTATCACCCTCAACTCTACAGGCACACACAAAACCCCACCCACCCCAAGTTTACAAAGCATTTTCCTTGTTTAATGGCTTTCCAAGTTCTGGAGGTCATTCCAAGAAGATAACAGGAAATGCCTGTGCCTGAAAGATACAGTAAACAAAGTCTTGTTCATAGGACAAACAAAACATCATGGATGCTCCGGAAGGTAGTGTTTTCTAAACTATAAATAAATCATAGGCTCTGACCTGTGATGTGCAGGACAGGAAAGTACCCTGGAGCAGCCCTTTGACACTGTGCCCTTCTTTTGTGTAAGTGCATTGATAGGAGGACCTTGCACCCGGATGGCCTCTGTGTGCAGGGGCTGCAGTGGGGAGTTTCAAATGAATCAGTCAACCTCCTCGACCACTGACTTTCTAGTCTTAAAATTCTTGCCAGGAAGCTACAGTTCATACCCTTCCTTAACCAGCCTCCATACCCTGTTGCTTGTTTCTCAGGACTTCGAGGGCAGTTGCTTATTTCATTCTCTCCTGTGTACTGAAATCTTCATTCTTTTCTGTGCCCAGACAGGCAGCTGTCCATCCCATCAAGTTTGTCATGGTTTCTCACCAGGAGTGAACTCATGTTTACTCTCTTTAAAGTGCTCAAATGCTTCCTTTGCCCTCCATTCAGTACGTACCATGTGGCATCACTGTCATTTCCTATGCAGATGATAAGCTTCTTAAGGACAGGGCATTATGCATTTCATTTTAATTCCCTACATGGTTTCTTGTACCAAGCAGAGATTTAGTCAGTATTTCTGGAAAAAAAAAATAGGAGAGGAAAGGAAGAAAAGAGAAGGTGAGCACCACAGAATCCAAAGTCAGGAAATCTTAGAGGGAACATACTATTTTTGTTAGTTCTCTATCCCAGGAACAGCATCAGATGTCTTGTTAAAGGTAATTTATGCATCTACTTATTTTCAAAATAATTAATCTATGGACAAATCATTTTCTTTTTCCTTTCTGGAACTAGAGGAAAATGATGAGCAAAAGAGATTTTCTTAAAAAGATGTAGGCATTTTGATAAAGTACAGAAATGTAAGGCACTCTTTTAATAGGGAAAAAGAAATAATAAAAGTTATGAGGAGAGAGAGAGAGCAAGCATTTAACTTCACTGGCTTCTTCTGGCGGAAGCTAGTATTAATCATCCCTTGCTATTCTGCACATGTATTTGGCTGCCATGTATTTTCATGCTCTTCCTTGTCACTTTGAGCCATTCCTTGGTGAGAAGGTGACAAGAAATGATGGTGGGAAACTGACAGGATGAGGCACAGGGAAGAGTCTTGCTCACTTTTTGGAGGTGGGGTGGAGACATCGATTCAAGTATTTCTTGTAATATTTTCAATGCCAGTAATCAGAACCCCATTGAAAACATATTAAATGACAAATGAAATAAAAGGAGGAGGACATGACTACTACCACTAAAATATGGAAAACTTTTTTATTGTATATATAAGGCAGAAAGCAGTCAGGGCGGGGAGAGTCCAGACTGAATGCAGATGGCAGACAAATCGGATCATGAAAGGAGAGAGGAGCAAGGCAAGCAAGAGAGAAGCCACTGACCAAGAGGTTGGTGTAGCCAAATGGCTGTTATATGGACATCAGGCAAAAGCCCCGTTCCTGGGAGGGAGGGGCTAAGGTAGGAGGTACGGCAAGAAATTCTGGGAAGGAGCCACAGGTGCAAAGATGTCCTGAGTTTGAGGTCTAACATCCCACCCTTTTATTGATGATGAAAGGGCAGGCTAATCTCTTCTGTAGCTATGTTCTGCTGAAATTGTGATGGTCTTGTTTTGAGGGTGGGACAGAGGTTGGTATGTTAGTCAAAGGGCAGGCTGGGGGGACATCTGTTTCACTTGCTGTCCAGGTTCTGAGGAACCACCTTAGCCTAGGGAAGGGCAGGCAGTTTGTAGTCTGCAATTGATTAGAAAACTGTTGAAACAGGTATAGACTAGGGACAGAAGGTGTTAAAGAGCTTAGGGAATTTTTTTTATCTTGGGTGTATGCTTCAAATGTCCTGCTAGTTGTGAGAGGACAGACCCAAGACCAGGGAAGAGACAGAGATCCTACCCTCCGGAACAGGCAACAATTAGGAAAACTAGGGTTGTTGGGTGACAGACATATTTGCCTGGAGTCCATTTGACCTGGGAGAGGTAGAGCCAAGTCAGTTCTCCAAATTGCATAATATTTTTAACTTTATAAAAAAAAAGATAAGTGTTTTAGATGTGGTAGCATTACTACTGTTTATAATCTGTACTGAAATCTACATTGTAGAAAGAGCAGTGGAGTGCAGCCTTTCAAGCTTGGAAACCCCCTTCCCCACCCCCACCCCCCAAAAGATTTTGGGCTAAAAGTATCTGTGAGTTTTTCAGAGCCCGATAGCAAGGTAAACTGTCTTTCTCAGCTGAAGACCTAGAAAAGTGAGGCCTGAGGCTTGATTTCTACATATGAAGAGAAGGCAGAAATAGCTGGTATGCTTGGTAACAAATAAATGCTAGTTGTCAATACCATCTGAGAAGGATAAATTATAACAGGAAGTATAATCCAAGTGGCCTATATATCAATTCAAATGACATATACTAACCGCTATCTGGGTGGTTAGCCTAGGCTCCCATGGTCTCCATGGCTTAGTTGGGGGCAGAGACCATAGGTCTTTAGCTGTCACATTGGACAGCCTTTAATCGTCAGACGCCACACAGAGAAGCACTGCCTTTCAGCTGCCAGACCCAGAAGGTCTCAGAGATTTTCCTGTGGAGTAGGAAATTGACCTACTTTGGACAGCAGAGTAGGGCACCCAATCCAAAAGTGTCCACAGTTTGGACAGGGCCCTGGCAGCAGGTGAGTCACGGGGCAATTCTTTCCCAAGTGATGGTGTCTTCTGTGCCCCATTGGCTCCTTGGTTGACCTCAGGATCAACTCTAGGAGCTGGAATTTCTGTCTAGCATGGGAGGGTTTTCATTAAACATTTTAAATGTCATATTTGGCAAATTTCTGAAGAGTTTTAGGGCTATTATCTATTAAATATACATGATTTTAAAGAAAGTTTACTTTTTTGTTACATGCTTTATGTTTAAACTTGAAAACACATGTAGGAGGCTAAATAAAACTTGTCATTAAATGAATTGCATTTGTACTTAGTATGGCTATGAGCATAGTTCTAAGGACATTAAAAAAGTTGATCATTTATAAGGTAAGTTGCATGCCTTAATTATCTTTAACAGTTTACAGTCTAGTAGCTTTTGTAAGATTAGGATTTTACAGCTTTATCCCTAGTAAGTTTGGACTTTAACATTTTGAGTTGAAGGGTTTTTTTTTTTTTTTTTAGTGTCAAAAAATAAAACTTTAGACATATATCCGTAGGTTAGTTTTTGCTAATCTTTGTAAACCTTAGGAACTTATCCTGGCACTAAACATAGTTGATAATGACATAAGTGGTTAGACATGAATTGCTAAGTCAATTTCTGTTAATTTGAGTAGACTTTCATAACCTTAAGACAGAGAGATGCCCAGGTGATGAGTGCCTTGGACAGCATAGCAGGCTCCAGGAGCCAGAGAGAGAACACTTACTGAGCAGGAGAGGAGAGGTGGATGGTTATAGCAGGTGGAGGAAAGAAGTGGCTGAAGAGTCAAATACAGCTCATGTGTTTCAGGGCCATGCCACGGAAATCCTTTCCTATTCTTACTGTGAAGACAGAGAATCTTTAGTTTTGGATTTTTTTTTCGAGGCCAGTGAAGAGGGCCCACTACTAATTGGGGGAGGGGTGTTATATATTCATTTGTTAGTATCTGGATACTGTGTACAGTAACCTGGGACTGCAAGCTTGTACAGATCACCTTGTATTCCACTCTCTTTACATCCTTTCCTCAAAGCTCACTTCTCCAGCACTTCTGTTTGGAGCTGTGAGGAACTTTCCTAACTTAATACAAAAATCTGAGTCACAATCTGGAACTTCAAGCCCTGGCTGGTTAACTTTGTGCTTTTGAGGGTTTTCTCATGCGACAGTTCGATGTATAAACTAAGGTACTCACTGAGGGACTTAGCTGCATGCCTAGACAGGATGCAGAAGCAGACATATGAAAGAATAGAGAGCCTTGACTGCATGTAGAAGAACGCATATGAAAGCAGAGAGGTGCGCACTGCAGATAGATCATTTAAGGCAGTTACAAATCTTCTGTCTTCATGAGCAGAGACTCTGGAGGGAAGATTTGGTGGTAAGGTAAAAGCTCTGAGAGACTGACAGAGCAACTGACTATGCGCCCCATGCTGGCCTCAGACTCCGAGTCCTCTTTTTCAGCCTCCTAATTATTCACACCACTGGTCTGTTTTGCTGTGCCCAGCATATATAGCTATTTTCTAAGACTTTCATAGAATCAGTTCAAAGGAATTTATTTATTTATTTCAAATGTGATGTCCAGTGAAGGAGATTCTACGTAATAGTCTTGATTTCAGTAACTCTGAAGCTAGCAGAATCTACACGGGACTGTATCTAATAATATTCGAGCTCTGTAGTGGCTTTGGGGTCACTATACTACTTTTATCCTGCCTCTTCAGGGGAAAGAGTGAGTGGTGACAGAAGACATGGATAAGAGGCAAGGCCAAAGAGCATATTTTTAAAAATCAGTCAATATATACTGATTTGGTGGCAAGAGTGAAAAAGTCAGAAAAACTGGTTTTGAAAGATAACCTTGAAAGTGACTGTCATGTAACTCAGCCCAAATCAAGACATCTAAGTGTGTACAAATTAGAACATCAAAGAACCGTTCATTTCCTTTTACCAAAGCTTTCTGTTGTGGCTTGAATACTTGGTCCTCAGTTGTACAAACTCTTTGGGAAAGATTTGGAGGTACGGCCTTGTTAGAGGAAGTGTGTCACTGGGGGTAGGCTTTGAGGTTTCAAAAGCCCACAGCATGCCCACTTAGAATTTTCTCTGCCTTGTGGTTGTGTTTCAAGGTGGAAGCTCTCAGCTCCAGTGATATTACCTTGCCTACCTGCCTGCCTGATGTCATGTTCTCACCATGATGGGCATGATTCACCCTTGGAAATTTTAAGCCTCAGTAAACTCTCTTGTGCATTGCCTGGATGGTGGTGTTCTGTCATGGCAATAGGAAGGTGAAACTAAGATAATCTCCATTTTTCTTATATTGCCAGGTTCCTCTTTTCCATAGTGATGAGCCACAGCTGGTTTTTGGTCTTGTATTTTCTATTTTTTTCTTTTTTTTAATTTTTTTTTATTAATTTATTCTTGTTACATCTCAATGTTTATCCCATCCCTTGTATCCTCCCATTCCTCCCCCCCCCATTTTCCCATTATTCCCCTCCCCTATGACTGTTCCTGAGGGGGATGGTCTTGTATTTTCAATAAGCAACAGCAATACTGTGGAATCTCCTTGTGAGGTGAATCTGATTGATCACTGCTTCCCTGTTAGGCTGAGATCTTTTAAAAAAATTAATATATTTATTTAGTCACTTTACATCCCAATCGTAGCCCCCTCCTTCCTCTCCTCCTAGTCCCATCCTGACTATATTTGCTATAATGTCAACTAAGAATGAAGTACTGTGCTTGGCAATGAGACTCAAGAGTAATAACTAACATGTTTTACTTATTTATTACTTTCTGAAATCATCATTAAGTAAACCATGTTAATTCCTATCTTACCGTTTTATAGTAGATTATTTTTCTTACAGACAGTGAAACTAAAGTTTAGAGAGATCCAGGTTCTATCCTATCTTCCCCCTCCCCATCTCTGTCTCTCTCTGTCTCTGCCTCTCTGTCTCCCTCCTCCCCTTCTCTCTCTCTCTCTGTCTCTGTCTCTCTCTGTCTCTCTGTCTCTGTCTATCTCTGTCTCTGTCTCTCTGTCTCTGTCTCTGTCTCTCTCTCTCTCTCTCTCTCTCTCTCTCTCTCTCTCTCTGTGTGTGTGTGTGTGTGTGTGTGTGTGTGTGTGTGTGTGTGTGTGTGCTTTAAGAAATAAGGTTTAGCATGGTCCTGGCCTTACATTCATTGTATATTTACAGATTTGCCCTCACCTACTGAATTGAATGCTGAGATTCTAGCTCTCACCACCTGCCCAGCTTATGTGTGTGAATAGTCTACCAAGTGGGACTCATCCCTAGCCCTGAATTAAGTATAAATTTTGTTTTGTTTTTGTTTTTTTTTTTGAAACAGGATTGCACTATGAATCTCAGGCCTCAAACTTACTTTTCTCCTATCTTTGTCTCCTGAGTGTAGGAATGGTAGTGGATTTACTACAGCTGAGTTCAAATTTGTTATGGAGACACTCTTACTGGAAGGATGAAGATGTAGTAATGAAAACCCACTTAATTAGCCAAGATCGCATAGCTGGAAAATTAAAAGCATAACATATATGTTGCTAGATTCAGCAGAAAAAGATTGAACACAATGTGAGTTACTGCAATCTGGTGTTGATACCTCTTGTAGTGTTCTCAGGTGGAGAGATAAGTGGTCTTGATCACTGGGTAGGACTGTGCATGCTCAGAATCCACTCAACAGCACATGTCTGGCCATCATCTGGTGAATTCAAGGCTAGTATGGAAGATTGGCCCTGTAGCTCTGTCTCTTGACAATTCTCAGATTCCTCACACAAACGCCCCTCACCCTCCACTGCCTTGTGAACCAGTCTTATGCCTAAATTGTAGCACATGAAGCCAGCCTATCATGTGCCTTTGGGACGGTTGCAGTCTCACTCTGTGACACCATTCCTGGCCTCTTCTGTGCCTGTCAGCCAACTGATTATTGTCCAGCTTTCAGTTAAGTGCTGCTTTGTTGAAACATTTTTGCTCTTTGTTTTTGTGTACCTCTCATCCCTGGCATTCAAGCTTAGTCATTTTCCTTACTGTAAGGAGCAAGGAGACTAGCTACATACTTCTTTTGTATTTCCTAAGACATTTACCATATTTTGTTATGCATATTATATTTATATTTCTCTGATACTGGAGCTCCAGGCCAGAATCCATATTTTTGCTGCTCCTATCACCTCAATATTCATCAAATTGTCTGGCGCACAAATGAGAACTTCTAGGTCTTCACCGAGTAGACAGGTAGATAGATGAGGAAAATGGATGTACATTTGAAAATGCAGTAGCAGGAGCTGTGGTTTGGGGGCGCAGAGTACAATAATGACATTTCTATACTACTTAATAGCACATAAAATCCTCCTAATGGCCCTCTCATTTCAGCTTGACAACAGTTTTACGAATGAGGCAGATCATTTAGTCAGCAAAACTAAGCTTCAAGAGGGCACAAGTCAGGAAATAAAAGGTGATTTTTTTTTTTTTTTTAGTTCAGTGTTGGGATCTGGGCTGATCTACAGCTTCCCTGCAGCCCTGGTGTTTAGAGAAACTCAGTTCCTTGTGTAAAATCAAGATTATATTTGGCTGAGCTAATAATGGCCTGGGCTAGGGTCTTGGGGGAGCTGCAACTTTAGATTCTGAGAAACCAGGGAGAAAGAAACATCTTTCTCTCTAAAGGATTAGAATTATCAATGTTCTGCCTGTGACACAAGAAATAGCCTCCGTTCTCTTTGTGCAATATTCTTTGATTAGCTTTGGCTGACTTTGTCCCACTGTCCATAGTTTTCTGCTAGCTCTGTCCCACTTCACCCCTATAAAGCACACATAAGATTCTGTGATTTTTAATAAACTTGCTTGGCATAAGACAAAGCTTAGGAAAGCCTTTTGGAGCCAAACTTTCCTATCTTCTTTATTTATGATATCCTGGTCCTCTCCCTTAGGGTCTTGTCACGGAAGAATGACCTGCCAGTTCAGGTCAGACTGATTTTCATACTTTCTGCTGCAGAAAGCTATGACACAGAAGCTTGGTCAATCTGAGGGAGCCGCTAACATACACTATTACCCTATGTGTATTTCCCAAAGTCGTTATGGGTTCAACATGTTTTAAGGCAAAATAATTTAGTCATCAAGGAACAAATTTTACACCAAGGCATGTGACAGCAAGACGAACTTCAATAAAGGAAAGAATGAAATGGTGAAATTTAGTTTTCTGTGCAAAGTTTCCCCCAGGCAGTAAGTGGGTTACGCTTCTTAGGGTTCCAGTTTGGCCCATGGCAGCTTGCCACAGCACCTGTGGATTTCAGTGGGAACTGGAGATTGAGGCTGATAAACCCCTCTCCAGGGCATTTGACTCTACAAGCCACAGCTACAATGAATGAATGAAAAAAAAAATAAAATAAAAAAAGATGAACATGACTGTTCCTAGCTATGGTGATGGAGAAGGTTTATGGTAGATAAAAGGGAGAGCACAGGCAGAGACAGATGTCTGAGAGAATCCAGAGTGAACGTGACCCTGAGTCAGGCCATGTGAAGAGATATAGGAAGGGGAGGGAGAGGAGAGACAGGAAATTGGGAGATGGGAGATGGGAGATGGGAGATGGGAGAGGGGAGAGGAGAGGGGGAGGGGAGAGGGAGAGGAGAGATGGGAGAGGGGAGATGGGGTATGGGAGAGGAGAGAGGGGAGAGGGGAGAGTGGGTATGGGAGAGGAGAGAGGGGAGAGGGGAAAGGGGAATCTACAAACCAAGAGGGGCAGTCTGGGCCAAGAGACTGTCATTGCTATAATGGCTGCATTACATAGGGGCAGAGGAACTTGGGAGAGAGTAGCCCAGCCCAATATCTGGGCTGGAGAGTTCAGGGTAGGGGAAAGAGTAGGACAGCTATGAGGACTGTGTAACAGGTAGGTACTAAGGGACACTAGGAGAATCTGGTGGCCAGAGTCTGCTTTCCATGATAATGGGCACCTCAGTTAGCCATTTGTCCCTGGTCAGAGACCTAAACTTGAGGATGTAATATGTTGGATTAGGCTTGTTTGTTTGTTTGCTTGTTTGTTTGAGATAGGGTTTCTCTGTATAGCTTTGCCTGTGCTGGAACTTACTCTGTAGACCAGACTGGCCTTGAACACATCGATCCACCTGCCTCTGCCTCCCAAGTGCTGGAATAAAAGGTGTATAACACCACTGCCCAGAGGCTATTGTTTTTTTATAGTTACCTTTCAATGTATAGAAAATAACTATCATCTCTTAACTTCTTTTGTCTCCATTTAGTTCCTTCTGGCTTACCTTTCCCCAACTTACCCCTTTTCTACATCCATGTCTTTTTTCTCTTTTTAAAGGTAGATTCTGTATATGAGAGAAAATATGCAAATTAAACTGATTATAAAAACCAAGAAAACAAATTTTATTTTTTTCTTCTTCTGTTTTCCTCAGATGGATTCCCTTCATGTCCCAAGGTTTGATGCATTCAGAAATTGAACTCTTTTGTCAAGGTGAGGATTAAGCAGCTGGCAGTGGAAGAAGGTGCAGAATGCTTTGTCTCAACTGGACATGATGGGCGAGGACCTCCCACTTGGCCTAGAATGTCCACATTGCTAATGTGACATGGATAGCTATTGTTACAGAGGAAGCACAGATAGGCGGAAGTGTGTCTTATGATGGTTTTATGCCCTGCTCAGAGTTAGGAACCAGCCACAGGATGTGTCACTGTTAAGGAGCTAAACTCACGCTTCTTTTTTTATTATTGGTTTTGTTCTCAGTTATAATGCCATCAAACAGATCTAATATTAACTTCACTTCTACTTTTGCAGAAATGCAAATAAATCATCCACCCAAAATACGAGAGGAAGCAAATGGTAAATGCTGTATTTTCATCTTCTAATTATAGAATAATTTCTTAATATTTCCAGATTTTCTGCTCTGCACATTTTCATAGTACAGTACTATTAAGGTTAAACAATTGACTAAAAGTACTTTAAGTGAGTTCAAGGGAAAGAAAATATAAAATTTGACATACCTTAAAAAAGTTGACATTAATTTCAACTCCCTCTATCATTAACAAATATACATGAGAAACAATCACTTCCAGGTGCCCTTTTCTCTTTTGTAAAATATTATTAATATATGTTATTTATAAAAGTAATTGGTTTCATCATTAAATTCTTGATTATATTCATCCTTTACCTTCTTTTGTCTCCACTTAGTTCCTTCAGGCTTATCTTCCCCCAGCTTACCCCCTCCCCTCTCCATCCGTGTCTTTTTTTTTTTTAAATGTAGGTTCTGTACATGAGACAAAACAAGCAGAATTTATCTTTCTGAATTGATCTTTTCACTTTATATGATGGTCTCTCATTCTATTTATTTTCCTGTAAATGACATAGTTTCATTCTTTCTTGCAGCTTAATAAAACCCCATTGTGTGTATAGATGCCAGGTCAATTGTATGACTCAGCTGTTGTGGGCAATACTACAGGACAATAGCAAGTTCAAGTATCTTGATCATGTGCAGACTTTGTTTCATCTGGATATAACCTTAAGGGTGACATAGAAAAATCCTAGATTGCTTCTAGTCTTAGTTTTTGAGGAGTCTCCATAAGTGAATAGCTGGTTCATATTTACACTGACAGTATGTAAGGTTTCCTTTTCACAATCCCACAAATTGTTTTTTGTCTTGTTTTGTTGTTGTTGTTGCTGTTGTTTTTGTTGTTCTTGGTGGCTATTCTGACTGAGTGGTGTAGGACAGTGGTAACAGTTATGCTTGCCTTTACATTATGGCCAAGTACGTTGAACCTTTTTTTCATGTACTAATTGGTCACTTGTACAACATAATTTGAACACTTTCTGCTGAGATCATTTGCTCACCTATTGAAGGAGCTAATTGTTCTTTTAACACTTGCTTTTAAAGTTCTATATATGCTCTGGATATTAGTGCTCTGCCACATGAGTGCTGCAATGATTTTCGCTCTACTAATTCTTCCTTTGCTGTATAGAAGCTTTTGAACATTATGTAATCTTATTTTTTTTTTATTCTTCCTATTATTTTCTAGGATCTGGAGTCCTGATTTTCAGAAAGTCTTCTCCTAGGCCTATATCTTGAAGTGTTTTCTCTTACATTAATGACTTTTTACATTTTAATTGGTTATTTACAAGGTGAGAGATGGAGACAAAAGTTCATTCTTCTCAATGTGGATATCAGTTTAGCCTCCACCTCTTAAAGAGACTATCTCTAAAGAAATTCTGTTTGAGGTCAGGGATTATTTTTAAACTACAAATTTTGTTGTCTAACATTTCAGCCATCTTAGTATCCTTGGATTTGGTGACTGATGAATTGTCTATTTTTGGCAGAGTTGTGTTGCCTTGTTTGTTCATCTCTCTTGGTCACCTTTTAAACTTGCTGTCTCTGTATCTGTTAGGATAGGAATCCCTTCTGGCTATCTCTGATATCATTCTTAGAAACTTTCTCTTGTATGCTCAGTGCTTAGCATCATTTCCAGTATCCATATCCAGTATACACTATCTCATAAAGCAGCAGCATAAAAAAAAAACTATATATAAGCTGGTTGCTGGCTAGCTCACAGGTTAGGTGTCAGCTTTAGGCTGGACTCACTGTAAAGCCTTCTCTTCTTTTGCAGATTGGCATCCCTGCCTTCACTGATTTTTTTCCACAGCCTCAGTCCACAGTTTTTATACACAGGGGCAGTACACATTGAACAGTACATTGGATGTGGGGCTCAAGGCTCCAATTCTCACCACACTAACCCATTTATGGCAGGTACACAGTTCCGGAAGCTGAGGAGTTCCTGACAGCAGGCTCAGAGGTGTTCACCTCCACTGTGATCATGAGGAGATAAAGTTTACTCCTTACAGCAGAGAATAAAGCCACCAATGACTGTGTCCTTTACTGGAGCTCATTAACCCCGATAAGCTCTCAGAATGCCTAGTTTTGATCCTAACCATCTCCAGGTCATCCATCTTCCACTTAGGCATTGTGGCAAGGTGTCCTGTGCTTGCTTCCTGCAATTGTCTTTTCTTCTCAGGTTTCTAGCAATAGCTCCTCCCTCAGGATGGCACTCAGAGGCAGCACTCCAGTGTATCAATAGTGACATGGCCAATTTAAAGTCATGATCGCCATACATGGGGAATAAGTATCATACCAACTTTTCCCCACTCAGTAAGGTTTGTGATACTTGTAGGGTTATCTTGTTGACAGTAGTGCAGCTGATGCCAGGGATGCTGGCTTACCTCATTCTCCTGAGCACCCCCAGGACTTAAGCTGGACCTGGGGACTATTTTCTACTTCCTTACATTAACTTTCTATACCTTCTTGTCCTAGTTAACTATCTTGTCACCTCTTTCAGGTTTTCCTATGCTTTCCCTCCATTTGCCTCTTTGGAAATGGCTGTTTCTTCACCTTGACTGTTCTCATTCACAGACTGTGTTTAAAAAGCTTCTACTGGGTCATCTTACCAACTCTAAAGCAATTAATTTCTATACATTTTTATTAACTGTGCTTTTTACTGGCTTAAAATTTTTTCTGTGCAAGTCCCTTTTTATTAGATTTTTTTTTTTTTTTCTATCAGGTCCTCTTCAGATCAACCTGAAATCATGTTAATGATATGCTTATATTTTAAAGTGCATCCTGGTGACATGGATAAATTTCAATTTTTAGTATGCATAACAGGTTAGCAGATCTCTGTATCTTAAAGACTATGTATATGTTCTTTAATAATTAGGAACTAGGCAAAATTCATGCTGATATTATTACATTCCTTAAGATTATATTCGTCAGGTTTTCCACCAAAAGAGAAAGACTTCATTAAGAGTAACATTTAAATTTACTTATACTAGAAACTGTACTTTAGGTCCTATTTTATTTTGTATGGTTTTATAAGAAAAATATTCTGCATGCATATACTGGAGGCTAAATTTCACCAGTGTTCTGGGAACTTTTTGTAATCTTAAGGGGATTTAAAACATCTGTAACAAATCAGAAATCATTAAATAATAAGTCTTGAACTGGCATTCTAAATAGAAACTGTGTGCATTGCTTCTGAAAATTAGAGAATGTATATGAATGATAAAGAGTAATAGTTTCAGAGGATCATAATTAAACCCGAAATGTTGAAAGCATTTTGTCAATGATTACTATGCTTTGAACGTGAAGCAGGTTCTGCAGGCTCATTTGCCTGAAGACTTGGCCTCTAGCTAAAGGTGCTATTTTGGAGTTGTGGAACGTGTAGGTGATATGGTTCGCCTGAAGGAAGCGCCTCACCAGGAAGCAGGCACTGCGTGTTAAAGCCCAGCCCTGTCTCTGGCGCATGCTCACTGTTTCCTGGTCCACTACAAGGAAACCGAACTATAGGCTCCTGCTACTGTGACCTCTACCATGCCTTTCTCACCAAGACGAACTGTACTATCTCAAGTTCTGAGCCAAAATAAACTTTTCCTCATTAAGTTACTTTGTCAGATGATTTTGTTACAGAGACAGAAAATAATCATTATAATTAGCTTTAGCGTCTCAATCGACAGAAACTGAAAGTCACTTGGGAAGAGTGAAACTTGGTTAAAGCACTGCTTCCATCAGACCGTGCACGTCTCTGTGCGGGCATTTTCTTGATTACTAAAGATTGTAGAAGGGCCCAGCCCACTGTGGTTCAAACCCTAGGAGAGTGGACCCGGGCTGTCGAAGAGCCCGATAGCAAACCAGTAAGCAGTGCCCTTCCATGGTGTCTCCTCCAAGTACCCGTCTCGAGTCCCTGCCCTCACACCCTAAGTGATAGACTATGACCCTGAAGCTGTAAGCAGAAATAAACCCTTTCCTCTTCAAGTTGCAGTTGGCCATGGTGCTTATCATAGAACCGGTAAAGTAAACTAGGACAGGAGCTAATATAGAAAATTGGTACCGAGGGATGAAGGTCACCATAGTGATAAACGTGGCCATTTTGCTCATAAAGCATTCAGAACTAGTTTGAGGGAAGAATAGAGATAACGGATTTTAGCTGTGGAGTAAAGCAACCCTGTAATACTGGAGTCAGAGCTTCCTAGTCCATTCTGGTGGCAGTACAAAAGGCCAGGGTGGGAACGTGGACAGCGAAGGCCAACCTCATGAGGTTTCGGGTAGAGAAAAAGGATGCTCTTGAAAGCTAGACTAAGGCTATTTGTCCTACATTATGGCAAAGTGTCTGGCTACATTCTATCCGTGCCCTGAACATTTCAATCGGGATGGATTTATAAAGTAATTGGCTTTGTTTAGGATGTTTCAAAATAGCCAAACATTCAGACCTTGGCATGGATATTGTTCGCTCCACTGACCCAGGTGGAGTGGATAATGAAAAATTACACCCAAGTGTGGAGAGAACATTATGAAAATGTTTGGTTTGGTGAGGAAAGATTCTTGCTGGCTTTGAAAGTTGCCCCCAGGGCGGGTGGGCGCAAGGTGGGCAAAGAGAAAATGGAAGTAGTCATGAAAGGGAAATATTACACTTTGTACTGAGACACAGGAAAGGGGACTCGATGGATGTACCCCACCTTTTGAGGTCTCCAAGGTATAACAATTCAAATGTATTTAGAGGAGAGTGCCCTAAGGAGTGTGACCATGTTGGAGGAGGTGTATACCTAGGGTTAGGCTTTTAAAAGTGCACACCAGGCCCAGTGTTTCTGCCTGTGGATCAGGATGTTACACTCTCTGCTATTGGTCCAGTGCTTGCCTGTGTGCCACTATGCTCCCTGACATGATGATAATGGATTAAGCCTCTGAAACTGCAAGCAAACCCCCCAATTAAATGCTTTCTTTTATAAGAGTTGCCTTGGTCGTAGTGTCTCTTTACAGCCACGGAACACGAATTAGATAGCCACCTAAGAAAATATTTTTTCCCAGTTCAGATAAAACCATGCAGACATTGAGAAGCCATTTCTTCTATGGCCCAAGGAATTCTGCACAGTCTGAACTAGTAGAGGGCTTAGTGTCATCCATGCAGCCCTGGTTACATAGATAGGAAGAATTCAAGATTTGCAGGTTATGTAGCTTGTACCAGTGTTCTAGCAAAAGCTAACGAGGATGCAGTCTGTAGCAGAACTGAATTTCCTGCATGGAACTCCTGTGTAGGTTGTACTTGAAGTTGTGAATTTGATGCCCAAGTTCCAATAGAGGACTGAGGATGTTGGAGATCTTGGGAACATGGACTAACTGCCAAGGAAGGTATTGAGTGGAGATGACACAGAAAAAGTCCACCTGGTCTGCTCAGCAACATTCTAAGGTCGAAGCTTCCCAAATTAATAAGAGCCTGGGCGGTGCTACCATGGACTCTGGATGTTGGGCTAGGAGCTAGACTTGTTGTTTGGCCTTTCTGGGTTTCCATCTTGTTTTCTTAAGGCTTTTCTCAAGGTCTCTAGCCTCTCTGTCTACTTGGTGACATTATATATTGGAAGTATATAGCTTGGTTTATTTTTATGGATTTTTGAACTTTTTAAAAGGCTTACAGTTCAGAAAGTGCCTTGAGTCTCAGAAGAAACTTTGCATTTTTTTGAGCAGAGTTAGCACTGTTAAGATTATGAGAACTTGTGAAGTCACATTAAATGTACCGTGGGGACTAGGGTAGGGCTGTCATGGTTTGGATGTGAAACGTCCCCTGCACTCTCCATGTTGGAACATATTGCAGTACCCTTTGAGGAAGTTGTGGACATTTGCAATATGGAGGCGTACCTAGACAAAGTAGATCAATGGTGGCATAGGCCTTGAAGGTTGAGTTTTCTAGCTTCAGCTTTCTACTTCCTGTCCCACAGAAATGTGAGATCTCAGCTACACACTCTCAACTGTCAGGTATTCCTCCACACCCCTCCCACCATCATGGACTACACCCTATCAAAGCCACATCAGTCCTTTCTCTATAAGTTACCTATGCTGTGTGCTCTGTCCCAGTAGTGAGACCTTCAGTATAAGCCATAGTTGGATTCTGTGCCACTGAGCAGAATGAAGATGCATTATGCAGGACAGTTAGTCTAGGACTTGCTCAGGTATATTTCATCGAATATACTTTTGATTCGAATAAATGATTTTTGTGTCTTTTTGGCGATTAGGTTCTTAATAGCCTTATTAAGGTTAGTATTTTTGTTCATAAAAAGTAGATTGCTCAGAGGTATTATTGTTTGCAAATTGTTTTTTATTTAATTTTACATTTTTGGAGAATAATGTTAATATTAATTTATTAAATAGCAAGTTACCTAGTTTTAAAATATTTATTGACATGACTCTAGAAAAGTTAGTGGTTGTATACTTATGCAAAGGCACTAATTTGTGTTATGAAAATCACATTGAGGAAGAGTGAGCAGCATAAAGTTTGAGGAAGAATCACAGTGTTAAGATGAAAATGAGTGAGTGGAGAAGTCTGAAGGGATATTCAGTCTGTCATCCATACTGTCCTGTAAAATTCCTTTGTAGCTAAAGAAAACTGAACAGCGATCTCAAGCTAAAAATGGAAGTGGTGATGAGGAATCAATACATCCATTTTAATTTCACAGTGGCATGATTAACATTATGTACAATTGTGTATCACTACAAGCATCTATCCATGTTTAATTAATTCTCACAATTATCTAAGACATACTCCTTTAACCTGGATACCTTAGAACCCTAAAGCTGTATAATTCTATAGTTAAAATAATTGTTTAATGTAAAGCTAACTACATTTTTGAAGTAAACAGAACTTGGCTGAGAGAAGATTTTCTTTTTACTTTAATTTTAATTTCTTTTACATCCTGATTTCAGCTTTCCCTCCCTCTTCGTCTCATGCTACACCGTCTTCCTTCCTCTACCCCCTCCTCCCATCCTCTCTTTCTCCTCAGAAACAGGAGGCCTCCCATGAATATCAACCAGCCTTGGCATATCAAATTGCAGTAGGACTAGGGCATCTTCTTCTATTGTGGCTGGACAAGGCAGCCCAATTAGGGGTCAGGGATCCAGAACCAGGCAGCAGTGTTAGAGACAAGATGGAGCTACACATTACATATGTGCAGAGGGCCTAATTCTATCCCACTCATGTTCTCAGTTTGGTGGTTCAATCTCTGTGGGCCCCTATGGGCCCAGGTTAGTTGATTCTGTAGGTTTCCTTACGGTGTCAACCTAAGAGATGATATTTTTATATACTTCATTAATACATATAGAACTTCATTTTCTGTTAGTAACTTCTGTGGCTCAGAAATAAAAGAGCCTTGTCCAATATTAAGCATTTTGTAAGTGATGAACTAGTATTATAATTTGTTTTTAACTATTATTTTTGAGTCAAAATCTTCACTCTGTAGCACAGGCTAGCCACAAGCTCATTGTATAGGCCAGACTGGTCTCAAATTTGTGGCAATTCTCCTGCTTCAGCCTCCAGAGTGCTGCTTACAGGTTTGAACAACCATACCACTCTTATTTAAGTATTATACAAAGCCACTTCATGACTCAGCTTCTTATATACTCTCAAGGATTTTGAGGGATTTCAAAATGTCAAAGCACTTACCTGTTTACTAATAGTCACTGTATAAATACTAATAGTCACAGTATAAATATTAATGTTTTAGTGGATTATCTGTAATGACTATTAAAATATTTTCTGTGTCTTCTCAATTCTATTTGCCCATCCATGCTTGGTTAGCCTTAGTAGCTAATTAGTATCTACTTGAGGGAAGAAAGTTAACTGTAACAATTAGTTTCAGTTAAGCATAACTGATATGTAAAATAACCTAAACTATCACCACGCATTCTAATGAGTTTCAATTACTTCTTGCTTTGAATCATTCAGGGCGCACTTTTTTTTTTTTATTTTTATTTTTGCAATGATGTGGATAATCGTGAACTGGTTCACGGAGCTCCTGAGTGGGAGAGTTCTGCCTACTGGGTCATTCTTGTTTCTCGCCTAGGAAGACATTGAGCGGGTACTTGAGAGATTTGTGCCTTCAGTGTCAAATGGTAAGACACTAATGACAGAAGAGCCCGGATTGCTTCATTAGCCACAACACAAAGAGCATGAAACTGTGTCAACCAATTCCAGCTAGGCTAAATGGGGAAAAGTAGCCAATGTCTGAACATGTTTGGAATCAAAGTGGCATAAGATAAGCCTCAAGGGATTCCCATTAGCAAACAACAGCATTTGTGTCATCTTAGAGTTTGCTTCTTAGACACTTTGCCATAGCCAAGAAGAGTTACGTGATATACCAGGACAGTGCACTGCTTCCCAATTGCCTGTATGACTTAAGTTTTCTCTCTCTTGACATTCAGTGGTTACTATTTGGGTATTTGCTTATGCCACATTGATTTTAGAACATTGCTTCATACCTTTCCTTATTCAGACAATATCTATAATTAAACATAGCAATGCAGGGGATTTGACAGTGACATGGTAACATAACAATAAGCTATCAGCATCTGGAGAAACACTGCTACAAAAGTCAACTTCTCAGCTAATCTGCATTTATGGATGATTTTTACGAAGAAACCAGCCAACACAGCAGGATTCAGAGTGAATCAGAGGCCAAGTGTCTCAACCTTAAGACCACTGACATTTTACTGTGGCTAACTCTGTTGTGAAGAACTGTTAAAACCTCAAAAACAGAATGTTTAGCAGAATGCCTGCTTGTACATGTTAGATGCTCTACACCGCACACATACACACACACACACACACACACACACACACACACACACACGCACATGCACACGCACACACACACAGAGTTGTGACTGCAAAACTAATGTCTTCATCCTCACTAAATGTCCCTACGCAGCTCTCTCCCAATTAACAACCACTGACCTAGAGACCAAGTTTCTGTTTGAAGAGGATGCTGAACACCTTTGAGATAGATAAGTCTAAAAAAGGCAGATGTAATTACAAATGTCTGTAACTGCAACAACTCTTCTTGTCCCATGGGCCTTCTTGGAACCTTGTCACTTTCCTCAGAAAAGATCGACTCATCGAGGACAGGGCTTTGAGCTTGCTGACCTCTAGTAATGTAACATAAATGATGCACTGTTGTCTGTTGAAAGATGCTGCTGCCTGTGCTTGGCTGGCTCTCTGCAGATGTTAGGTCTGGAAACCCAGCCTTACACTCTGAGGAGTTCCACACCACGTGGAGAGGCATCCATGGAGAGGTGTGAGGGGCATTCCTTTGAGTCCTGGCATAGTTTTCAGCCAGCAGTAACCAGTAACCAGATGACTATGGAAACAACTCTTCCTGTCCTGTCCATAGTTGAATGGTGCCAAATGACATTGTGGAACAAAGACGGGTTTGTTTGTTTGTTTGTTTGTTTGTTGTCAAGCCTAGCTCAAAAGAAAAGTCAATGGCAAAATAAATTGTCTTTAGTTATGAAATTCAGAACATTTTGTCATGTGACAACATAAAATGCTATATCCGATTGGACTGTTCATGTAGACTCAAACACACAGTCAAAACTTCTTGACCAGCACATATTAAAATGGTATTTAAATAGGTTTTTCAGGAGAATTCTCAAGTATTTTATTAATAACAAAACAAAACAAAAATAAACAACAACAAAACAAAAACCAGAAGGGCAAGTCAAAGTCTCCATGTAAGCCAAGGAAAGGTGTTGATCAGAGAGGATGTCACAGGAGAGCTAAGATGGCAGTGATGCAGGTTGAACTTGAAGGGCTTTAGAATAACAACAAGGTGAACTTGTCAGTTTTGAAACTTCAGGTTGAGAGTGGTCAGTGGATGCCAGAGGCACCCTAAGAGTTTAGCTTTCTCCATCTACCTCACTGTTCTCCCTGGGTGTGATCATGTTTTGCTGTAGAACTGATGGCTCTAGAGAGGGGCAGGGAAAGATGAAGTTTATTCAGACTAAGTCACCTGTGCTATGCAACATTCTCCAGCATCCAAGCACCTTTCCTGTGAGTCTGTATAGAGTCTGAATCCCAACTAAACCATGTTTTCAAAATTCTTTAGTTGGCAACATTGGGTTTTTCCAGGTGCCAAAAGTTTCTTCCTATGAAATAAAGGCCTCATTATAAACCCTCTCAGGGCTGTTCTGGGAATTTGATGAAATTATAGGACATTGACCATAGTCTAGGGTACGTGAGATGTCCAAACTGTGTTGGCCTTTAGGATTATCTCCTCATAAACAGATGCACATGGGCCTGTGCATAACAGCTGTGTCCCACTGAGCATGCCCTCAAGCTGCAGTGGCTGCAAATCCCCTGACCTGTTTTTAGCACCACTTCATCGTTACATAAGAACAGACAGTACATGGAGTCACAGAAATTGCATGTAGTTTACTCTAAAACAGTATCAAGATAAAATATACAGTAGATTATTTTCTGATAGTTGCATAAGGTTGCTTTCTGAACTTAAGATGGAGAAAAGAGAACATTGTTTGAAATCATTCTAGGCCAGGTAACAGGGCCATTTCTAATCCTGGGTCATATTCATCTCAACTCCTATGGAAATCAGCACATAATTTATACATGAGTAATAGGATTAGTGATATTTGTGTTTTGAACAAACAAAAATATTTTAAAGTATTCAAAAAATTTAAAATATCACATGATCCTCTTATAAGGCCATTATTTTGGAAGACTTGTGAGCTTAAATACACAGAAATTGATGGTGATAAAATAATAAAAATTATAATGTATTAGTAGCCTGAGCTTTTACAGGATCTTTTCTACATCTCCCTGAAACATGTTTATTTGTCCTTCAAAATTTAAGTGATACAAGGACATTTGTGTTTCCATTATTTCTGTGCTATTAATATGACCAATTATAAGACAGTGACAATGGCCTAGTGCTTTGTACAACATCTCTTGCAAGGTGTGTTCTTTGTTAATTGAGAAAGCTACATATTTTGCTAAAATTCTTAACCTTTTCCAATACATGTAGCCTTAGCTTTCCAGAATACTTCTTAAGGGATCCCAGGGCATTTTGGACATCAGTGACTCATTCCTTTTATGAAAGGCTGATATGTTCATACTGCACTAGACACCAGAGATGCAGAAACAGGGTAAACTTGTCCTTCACATGATTCCCAGTCAGGGTATGAAGGCATTGATTTCTTTGTGTGGGAAAAGGTGGATTGTGGAAGGCCCGTAACAGAGGTATTCCAGAGAGTGTGGTTTCTTCTGGATACAGAGAGGGGTGTTTGCTTCTATTTTTTTTTGTTTTGTTTTGTTTATTTTTATTTTAAATATATTTTATTAATTTATTCATATTAAATCTCAATTGTTATCCCATCCCTTGTATCTTCCCATTCCTCTCTCCCTCCCATTTTCCCCTTATTTCCCTCCCCTATGACTGTGACTGAGGGGAGCTGCTCCTGTAAATGCTCATAGGGTATCAAGTGTCTTCTTGGTAGCCTGCTATCCTTCCTCTGAGTGCCATCAGGTCTCCCCATCCAGGGGATGTGGTCAAATATGGGGCAACAGAGTTTGTGTGAAAGTCACCCCACACTCTCCACTCAACTGTGAAGACTGCCTTGTCCATTGGCTTCTTACGGAAGGTGATTTGTGAGTTAAGCATGAGGCAGGAGTTTGAGAGATGAGAGAGGGGAATCTGAGAAAGACATCTTACCAAGTTGTAGAGGTACATAGGAGCCCTGGCATCCTCCAGAATGAGAAAAGGTGAGAGGAGCCTGCAGAGGGGTCCAGTGCTGCATTATCACAGCTATTTGGGCAGTGGGAGCCAAGCATGGTGACATACCTGTAAACATAACACTTGGGAGACTCGGGAGGAAGACCAGGCCTGTACCAGCCTTGACATAGTAAGATTGCTTCAAGCAGAAACAAAGCATAAAATAACAGAAATCAAAGAAAGGCATAAGTAAAGAGCTTCAATGAATAGTTGATGGGCATGATAATTGGTAAGTAATAGTAATAATACAATACCGCCAGGGAGTAACAAACAGGGAAGTTTCATTTATCCTGACCTTCTTCATGGATCAGAAATAGTATGGAAAAATCACCCGAGCATCTGGAAGATTCACAGAGGGCCTCTGTGGGGGTGAGTCTGGTTAACTCCAGGGCTTTCTCCCTTAGCTACCCACAGTTTTCCATCTTTCTCTACTACAACAACTAAGACCAAGCAAGCAATTCCTGCATGGTGACAGGGTGTTCTCAGCCTGTCTCACCCCAACTGCAACCTGGAGGTTACAGTCAGCAGACGCCCACTGGGTTTCCTCACATTCATTGCAGACTGGGTCTCACTGTTGCAGCCTCCCAGGGTCATGCCCACTGCCTTTTGCACAGCTGGAGGTAAACAGCTGTCCTGGAGATTCTTCCATGTGCTATAAGACTTAAAGAAGGAAGCCGTGAGTTTTTTCACTCGGTGAAACTAACAATTCTGTACGGTAAGAGCTTAATTTCAATGCATCCTTTCTGCATGTCTTTGAGTATTCAGTGGGACATTGCCAAGCAAGGGAAAGGTGCGTCTAGATGCAGCTGTCTCTATATTCAACCAAGAGTTTGATTTTTCTCAGCTGCAAAGTCAAATGCACACAGCCTCTGTGACAGCATGCACAGAACAAATGTGATGATCTCAGGAAAGGCTGTGGAACATCATGGACTATAGGGAGTTAGTGCACTAAAAGAGCACCATGCTGAGAGTGAACCTCCAATGGGTAACAGCACTGAAGGAAATGGTGTGTGGCAGGCCTGTGATTTCTGTTTTTCTGCTTTTTCTTTACTTGGGATACCTGAAAGACTCACTTTAGTGAAATTGTCCTGCATGCGTGCTAATAGGCAAACTGTAATATTTATGAGTAAAAAGATAATGACCCCAGGGAGGTGGTACAGGCTTATTACTTGAGATATTTGGAAACTGGTACAAGAGGACCATATGCTAAAGACTTGAGCAGACTACACGGTGATTTCAAGTTCAGGCTGTGCAGAGCAGTGAGATTCTGTCTCAAAATACTGGGTTGAAATAAGAGTAATATGAATAAATTGTAAGACATTTTTTTTTAGAAAAGGAAAGAACAAGAAGAAATAAGTGGAGGGCCAGAAAGATGGCTCAGTGGTTAAGAACACTGGCTGCTTTTTCAGAGGACCTAGGTTCAATTCCCAGCAACCCTACATGGTGGCTCACAACCATCTGTAATGGAATCTGATTCCTTCTTCTGGTGTGCATGAAAACAGAGCACTAATATCCATAAAACAAAGAAAAAAATCTTTTTTTTTTTTAATTATTTTTTTTTTATTAATTTATTCTTGTTACATCTCAATGTTTATCCCATCCCTTGTATCCTCCCATTCCTCCCCCCCCCCATTTTCCCATTATTCCCCTCCCCTATGACTGTTCCTGAGGGGGATTACGTCCCCCTATATATTCTCATAGGGTATCAAGTCTCTTCTTGGCTACTTGCTGTCCTTCCTCTGAGTGCCACCAGGTCTCCCCCTCCAGGGGACATGGTCAAATGTGAGGCACCAGAGTATGTGAGAAAGTCGTATCACACTCTCCACTCAACTGTGGAGAATATTCTGACCATTGGCTAGATCTGGGAAGGGGTTTAAAGTTTACCTCCTGTATTGTCCTTGGCTGGTGCCTTAGTTTGAGCGGGACCCCTGGGCCCAAATCTGCCTATCATATTGTTCTACTTGTAGATTTCTAGGACCCTCTGGATCCTTTTATTTTGCTGTTCTCCCATGCGTCTCTCATTTAGAGTCCCAATAGGATGCCTTCCCCTCTGTCCCAGTTTCCTGGTAAGTGAAGGCTTTCGTGGGACATGCCCCTTGGGCTAGTATGCAGATATAAGTGAGTATATACCATTTGATTCTTTCTGCTTCTGGGTTAACTCACTCATTATGATCATTTCTAGCTCAATCCATTTATCCACAAATTTCGGGAATTCCTTGTTTTTAATAGCTGAGTAGTATTCCATAGTGTATATGTACCACAGTTTCTTTATCCACTCTTCTACTGAGGGACACTTAGGCTGTTTCCATGTTCTGGCTATTATGAATAAGGCTGCTATGAACATGGTTGAGCAAATTTTCTTGTTGTGTGCTGGAGCATCTTCTGGGTATATTCCAAGGAGTGGGATAGCTGGGTCTTGAGGAAGCCCTATTCCCATTTTTCTGAGATAGCACCAGATAGATTTCCAAAGTGGCTGTACTAGTTTGCATTCCCACCAGCAATGAAGGAGTGTTCCTCTCTCCCCACATCCTCGCCAGCATGTGGTGTCGCTTGAATTTTGATCTTAGCCATTCTGATGGGTGTAAGATGGAATCTCAGAGTTGTTTTGATTTGCATTTCCCTGATGACTAAGGAGGTTGAGCATTTCTTTAAGTGTTTCTCAGCCATTTGATACTCCTCTGTTGAGAATTCTCTGTTTAGTTCCAAGCCCCATTTCTCAATTGGGTTATTCGGTTTGGTGGTGTTTAATTTCTTGAGTTCTTTATATATTTTGGATATTAGACCTTTGTCAGATGTAGGGTTGGTGAAGATTTTTTCCCAGTCTGTAGGCTGTCGCTTTGTTCTCTTGACAGTGTCTCCTGCCTTACAGAAGCTTCTCAGCCTCATGAGGTCCCATTTATTAATGGTTGACATTAAGGCCTGGGCCGTTGGTGTTCTGTTCAGGAAGTTGTCTCCTGTGCCAATATGTTCCAGGCTCTTTCCCACTTTTTCCTCTAAGTGAGTTAGTGTCTCTGGTTTTATGTTGAGGTCTTTAATCCACTTGGATTTGAGTTTTGTGCAAGGTGACAAATATGGGTCCAGTTTCATTTTTTTACACATAGACCTCCAGTTAGACCAGCACCATTTGTTGAAGATGCTATCTTTTTTCCATTGAATGGATTTGGCTCCTTTGTCAAAAATCAAGTGACCATATGTGTGTGGATTCATATCTGGGTCTTCGATTCGATTCCACTGATCAACCAGCCTGTTGCTGTGCCAGTACCATGCTGTTTTAAGTACTATTGCTTTATAGTACAGTTTGAGATCAGGTATGGAGATTCCTCCGGAGCATCTTTTATTGTACAAGATTGTTTTAGCTATTCTGGGTTTTTTGTTTTTCCATATGAAGTTCAGAATTGAACTTTCAGTGTCTTTAAAAAATTGTGTAGTTATTTTGATAGGGATTGCATTGAATCTGTAGATTGCTTTTGGTAGGATGGCCATTTTTACTATGTTAATTCTCCCGATCCATGAGCAAGGAAGATCACTCCATCTTCTCAGGTCATCTTCAATCTCTTTCTTCAGAGTTTTGAAATTTTTTTCATACAAGTCCTTCACTTGCTTAGTTAGGGTAACTCCTAGATATTTTATATTGCTTGTGGCTAATGTGAAGGGTGTGGTTTTCCTAATTTCTTCCTCTGTAAGCTTGTCATTTGTGTATAGGAAGGCTATAGACTTTTTTGAGTTAATTTTGTATCCAGCCAATTTGTTGAAGGTGTTTATCAGCTTTAGGAGTTCTCTGGTGGAGTTTTGAGGGTCACTTATGTACACTATCATATCATCTGCAAAGAGGGATAATTTGACTTCCTCCTTTCCCATTTGGATACCCTTGATCTCCTTTTGTTGTCTTATTGCTCTGGCTAGAACTTCGAGTACTATATTGAAGAGATATGGAGAGAGTGGGCAGCCTTGCCTTGTTCCCGATTTGAGAGGAATTTCCTTGAGTATCTCACCATTTACTTTGAATTTGGCTATTGGCTTGCTGTATATAGCCTTTATTATGTTGAGGAAAGTGCCTTGTATCCCCGATCTCTCTAAAACTTTAAACATGAATGGGTGTTGAATTTTATCAAATGCTTTCTCTGCATACAAGGAGATGATCATGTGGTTTTTTATTTTCAGTTTGTTTATATGATGGATTACATTGATGGATTTCCGTATATTAAACTATCCCTGCATGCCTGGAATGAAGCCTACTTGGTCATGATGAATGATATCTTTGATGTGCTCCTGTATTCGTTTTGCAAGTATTTTATTTAGTATTTTTGCATCTATGTTCATAAGAGAAATTGGTCTGAAATTCTCTTTCTTTGTTGAGTCTTTGTGAGGTTTAGGTATCAATGAGACTATGGCCTCATAGAATGAAGTTGGTAATTTTCCATCCATTTCTATCTTTTGGAGTAGCTTGAAGAGTATCGGTATTAGCTCGCCCTTAAAGGTCTGGTAGAATTCTGCACTGAAACCATCTGGCCCTGGGCTTTTTTTGGTTGGAAGACCATCGATGATTGCTTCTATTTCTGTAGGGGAAATGGGACTATTTAACTTGTTTATCTGTTCTTCACTCAACTTTGGCAAGTGAACTTGATCAAGAAAATCGTCCATTTCCCTTAGATTTTCAAATTTTGTGGCGTATATGCCTTCAAAGTAGGATCTTATGATTCTTTGAATTTCTTCAGTGTCTGTTGTTATGTCTCCCTTTTCATTTCTGATTTTGTTGATTTCAATACTGTCTCTCTGCCTTTTAGTTGGTTTGGCTAATGGTCTGTCTATCTTGTTGATTTTCTCAAAGAACCAGCTTTTGGTTTTGTTGATTCTTTGGACTGTTTTCTTAGTTTCTAATTTGTTAATTTCAGCCCTGAGTTTGATAATTTCCAGGCGTCTACTCCTCTTGGGTGTTTCTGCTTCTTTTTTTTCTAGGGCTTCCAGTTGTGTTGTTAAGATGCTTATGTGCGATGTTTCCAATTTCTTTTTAAAGGCACTTAGTGCTATGAATTTTCCTCTTAGCACTGCTTTCAATGTATCCCACAAATTTGGGTATGTTGTTTCTTCATTTTCATTGAATTTCAGAAACTCCTTGATTTCTTTCTTTATTTCTTCCCTGACCCAGGTGTCATTTAGCAGAGAGTTGTTTAGTTTCCACAAACGTGTAGGCTTTTTGTTATTTCTGTTGTTGTTGAATTGCAGCCTAAGAGCATGGTGATCTGATAGGATACAAGGTATTATTTCAATCCTCTTGTATCTGTTGAGGCTTGCTTTGTGACCTACGATGTGATCAATTTTGGAGAAGGTTCCATGGGGTGCAGAGAAGAAGGTGTATTCTTTCTTGTTTGGGTGAAAGGTTCTATAGATATCTGTTAGATCCATTTGACCCATGGCATTGGTTAATGATGTTATTTCTCGGCTTAGTTTCTGTTTCAATGACTTATCCTTCAGTGAGAGTGGGGTGTTGAAGTCTCCCACTATTATTGTGTGGGGATCGATGTGTGGTTTAAGCTTTTTTAGGAGATCTTTTACATATGTGGGTGCCCTTGTATTGGAGCATAGATGTTCAGAATTGTGATGTCATCTTGGTTGACTTTACCTTTGATGAGTATGAAGTGTCCTTCCTCATCCCTTTTGATTAATTTTGGTTGAAAGTCTATTTTGTTCGATACTAAAATGGCTACACTGCTTGCTTCTTGTGACCATTTGCTTGGAATATTTTTTCCAACCTTTTACCCTGAGGTAATGCCTTTCATTATGGGTGAGATGTGTTTCTTGGATGCAGAAGAATGTTGGGTCTTGTTTATGTACCCATTCGGTTAGTCTGTGTCTTTTTATTGGAGAATTGAGGCCATTGATGTTGAGAGATATTAATGACCAGTGACTGTTAAGAGTCTTAATTTTGATGTTGTTTCCAGTCGAGCGTTTGTGTAGTTGTGTTTTTGCCATGGGATAGTTATCTATTTCCTGGGTAGTTTTGGTTGTAGCTTGACCCTTTGGGATGGAGTTTTCCTTCTAGTACCTTCTGTAAAGCTGGGTTTGTGGATAGGTACTGTTTGAATTTGTTTTTGTCATGGAATATTTTGTTTTCTCCATCAATGGTTATTGATAATTTTGCTGGGTAAAGTAGTCTGGCCTGGCATCTGTGTTCTCTTAGGGTTTGCAGGATCTCTGTCCAGGCCCTTCTGGCTTTTATGGTCTCTGCTGAGAAGTCAGGTGTAATTCTGATAGGTTTACCATTAAATGTTATTTGGCCCTTTTCCCTTGCAGCTTTTAGTATTTTTTCTTTGTTCTGCATGTTTTGTGTTTTGATTATTATGTGGCGGGCAGTTTTTCTTTTCTGGTCAATTCTATTTGGTGTTCTGTAGGCCTCTTGTATGTTTATAGGCATCTCTTTCTTTAGATTGGGGAAATTTTCTTCTATGATTTTGTTGAGAATAGTTTCTGGGCCCTGGAGTCTGATGTCTTCTCTTTCTTCAATGCCTATTATTCGCAAATTTCTTCTTTTCATGGTGTCCTTAATTTCTTGGATGTTTTGTGTCAGGAGTTTTCCAGATTTGGCATTTTCTTTAATGGTTGATTCAATATCTGTGATTGTATCTTCTAGCCCTGAGATTCGTTCTTCCATCTCTTGGATTCTGTTAGAAAAGCTCACCTCTGTGTTGCTCGCCTTCTTCTCTGAGGTCTCCGTTCTCGTTTTTCTTCTGTCTGTGTGTTTATCATTGAATCCATTTTCATTTTCAGATCTTGAACTGATTTTTTGATTTCTTTCATCTGATTTTTTGTATATTCCTGAGTTTCTTCCATTGCCTCTTTATAGGTCTTCAGAGCTTGAACCGTTTTAGTTATTTCTTTTTTTTTTTTTTTTTTTTTTTTTTTTTTTTTCCTTCCATTTTCTTTTTTTTTTTATTAATTTATTCTTGTTACATCTCAATGTTTATCCCATCCCTTGTATCCTCCCATTCCTCCCCCCCCATTTTCCCATTATTCCCCTCCCCTATGACTGTTCCTGAGGGGGATTACGTCCCCCTATATATTCTCATAGGGTATCAAGTCTCTTCTTGGCTACTTGCTGTCCTTCCTCTGAGTGCCACCAGGTCTCCCCCTCCAGGGGACATGGTCAAATGTGAGGCACCAGAGTATGTGAGAAAGTCGTATCACACTCTCCACTCAACTGTGGAGAATATTCTGACCATTGGCTAGATCTGGGAAGGGGTTTAAAGTTTACCTCCTGTATTGTCCTTGGCTGGTGCCTTAGTTTGAGCGGGACCCCTGGGCCCAAATCTGCCTATCATATTGTTCTACTTGTAGATTTCTAGGACCCTCTGGATCCTTTTATTTTGCTGTTCTCCCATGCGTCTCTCATTTAGAGTCCCAATAGGATGCCTTCCCCTCTGTCCCAGTTTCCTGGTAAGTGAAGGCTTTCGTGGGACATGCCCCTTGGGCTAGTATGCAGATATAAGTGAGTATATACCATTTGATTCTTTCTGCTTCTGGGTTAACTCACTCATTATGATCATTTCTAGCTCAATCCATTTATCCACAAATTTCGGGAATTCCTTGTTTTTAATAGCTGAGTAGTATTCCATAGTGTATATGTACCACAGTTTCTTTATCCACTCTTCTACTGAGGGACACTTAGGCTGTTTCCATGTTCTGGCTATTATGAATAAGGCTGCTATGAACATGGTTGAGCAAATTTTCTTGTTGTGTGCTGGAGCATCTTCTGGGTATATTCCAAGGAGTGGAATAGCTGGGTCTTGAGGAAGCCCTATTCCCATTTTTCTGAGATAGCACCAGATAGATTTCCAAAGTGGCTGTACTAGTTTGCATTCCCACCAGCAATGAAGGAGTGTTCCTCTCTCCCCACATCCTCGCCAGCATGTGGTGTCGCTTGAATTTTTGATCTTAGCCATTCTGATGGGTGTAAGATGGAATCTCAGAGTTGTTTTGATTTGCATTTCCCTGATGACTAAGGAAGTTGAGCATTTCTTTAAGTGTTTCTCAGCCATTTGATACTCCTCTGTTGAGAATTCTCTGTTTAGTTCCAAGCCCCATTTCTCAATTGGGTTATTCGGTTTGGTGGTGTTTAATTTCTTGAGTTCTTTATATATTTTGGATATTAGACCTTTGTCAGATGTAGGGTTGGTGAAGATTTTTTCCCAGTCTGTAGGCTGTCGCTTTGTTCTCTTGACAGTGTCTCCTGCCTTACAGAAGCTTCTCAGCCTCATGAGGTCCCATTTATTAATGGTTGACATTAAGGCCTGGGCCGTTGTTGTTCTGTTCAGGAAGTTGTCTCCTGTGCCAATATGTTCCAGGCTCTTTCCCACTTTTTCTTCTAAGTGAGTTAGTGTCTCTGGTTTTATGTTGAGGTCTTTAATCCACTTGGATTTGAGTTTTGTGCAAGGTGACAAATATGGGTCCAGTTTCATTTTTTTACACATAGACCTCCAGTTAGACCAGCACCATTTGTTGAAGATGCTATCCTTTTTCCATTGAATGGATTTGGCTTCTTTGTCAAAAATCAAGTGACCATATGTGTGTGGATTCATATCTGGGTCTTCGATTCGATTCCACTGATCAACCAGCCTGTTGCTGTGCCAGTACCATGCTGTTTTAAGTACTATTGCTTTATAGTACAGTTTGAGATCAGGTATGGAGATTCCTCCGGAGCATCTTTTATTGTACAAGATTGTTTTAGCTATTCTGGGTTTTTTGTTTTTCCATATGAAGTTCAGAATTGAACTTTCAATGTCTTTAAAAAATTGTGTAGTTATTTTGATAGGGATTGCATTGAATCTATAGATTGCTTTTGGTAGGATGGCCATTTTTACTATGTTAATTCTCCCGATCCATGAGCAAGGAAGATCACGCCATCTTCTCAGGTCATCTTCAATCTCTTTCTTCAGAGTTTTGAAATTTTTTTCATACAAGTCCTTCACTTGCTTAGTTAGGGTAACTCCTAGATATTTTATATTGCTTGTGGCTAATGTGAAGGGTGTGGTTTTCCTAATTTCTTCCTCTGCAAGCTTGTCATTTGTGTATAGGAAGGCTACAGACTTTTTTGAGTTAATTTTGTATCCAGCCAATTTGCTGAAGGTGTTTATCAGCTTTAGGAGTTCTCTGGTGGAATTTTGAGGGTCACTTATGTACACTATCATATCATCTGCAAAGAGGGATAATTTGACTTCCTCCTTTCCCATTTGGATCCCCTTGATCTCCTTTTGTTGTCTTATTGCTCTGGCTAGAACTTCGAGTACTATATTGAAGAGATATGGAGAGAGTGGGCAGCCTTGCCTTGTTCCCGATTTGAGAGGAATTTCCTTGAATATCTCACCATTTACTTTGATTTTGGCTATTGGCTTGCTGTATATAGCCTTTATTATGTTGAGGAAAGTGCCTTGTATCCCCGATCTCTCTAAAACTTTAAACATGAATGGGTGTTGAATTTTATCAAATGCTTTCTCTGCATCCAAGGAGATGATCATGTGGTTTTTTTATTTTCAGTTTGTTTATATGATGGATTACATTGATGGATTTCCGTATATTAAACCATCCCTGCATGCCTGGAATGAAGCCTACTTGGTCATGATGAATGATATCTTTGATGTGCTCCTGTATCGTTTGCAAGTATTTTATTTAGTATTTTTGCATCTATGTTCATAAGAGAAATTGGTCTGAAATTCTCTTTCTTTGTTGAGTCTTTGTGAGGTTTAGGTATCAATGAGACTATGGCCTCATAGAATGAATTTGGTAATTTTCCATCCATTTCTATCTTTTGGAGTAGCTTGAAGAGTATCGGTATTAGCTCGCCCTTAAAGGTCTGGTAGAATTCTGCACTGAAACCATCTGGCCCTGGGCTTTTTTTGGTTGGGAGACCATCGATGATTGCTTCTATTTCTGTCGGGGAAATGGGACTATTTAACTTGTTTATCTGTTCTTCACTCAACTTTGGCAAGTGAACTTGATCAAGAAAATCGTCCATTTCCCTTAGATTTTCAAATTTTGTGGCGTATATGCCTTCAAAGTAGGATCTTATGATTCTTTGAATTTCTTCAGTGTCTGTTGTTATGTCTCCCTTTTCATTTCTGATTTTGTTGATTTCAATACTGTCTCTCTGCCTTTTAGTTAGTTTGGCTAATGGTCTGTCTATCTTGTTGATTTTCTCAAAGAACCAGCTTTTGGTTTGTTGATTCTTTGGACTGTTTTCTTAGTTTCTAATTTGTTAATTTCAGCCCTGAGTTTGATAATTTCCAGGCGTCTACTCCTCTTGGGTGTTTCTGCTTCTTTTTTTTCTAGGGCTTCCAGTTGTGTTGTTAAGATGCTTATGTGCGATGTTTCCAATTTCTTTTTAAAGGCACTTAGTGCTATGAATTTTCCTCTTAGCACTGCTTTCAATGTATCCCACAAATTTGGGTATGTTGTTTCTTCATTTTCATTGAATTTCAGAAACTCCTTGATTTCTTTCTTTATTTCTTCCCTGACCCAGGTGTCATTTAGCAGAGAGTTGTTTAGTTTCCACAAACGTGTAGGCTTTTTGTTATTTCTGTTGTTGTTGAATTGCAGCCTAAGAGCATGGTGATCTGATAGGATACAAGGTATTATTTCAATCCTCTTGTATCTGTTGAGGCTTGCTTTGTGACCTACGATGTGATCAATTTTGGAGAAGGTTCCATGGGGTGCAGAGAAGAAGGTGTATTCTTTCTTGTTTGGGTGAAAGGTTCTATAGATATCTGTTAGATCCATTTGACCCATGGCATTGGTTAATGATGTTATTTCTCGGCTTAGTTCTGTTTCAATGACTTATCCTTCAGTGAGAGTGGGGTGTTGAAGTCTCCCACTATTATTGTGTGGGGATCGATGTGTGGTTTAAGCTTTTTAGGAGATCTTTTACATATGTGGGTGCCCTTGTATTGGGAGCATAGATGTTCAGAATTGTGATGTCATCTTGGTTGACTTTACCTTTGATGAGTATGAAGTGTCCTTCCTCATCCCTTTTGATTAATTTTGGTTGAAAGTCTATTTTGTTCGATACTAAAATGGCTACACCTGCTTGCTTCTTGTGACCATTTGCTTGGAATATTTTTTTCCAACCTTTTACCCTGAGGTAATGCCTTTCATTATGGGTGAGATGTGTTTCTTGGATGCAGAAGAATGTTGGGTCTTGTTTATGTACCCATTCGGTTAGTCTGTGTCTTTTTATTGGAGAATTGAGGCCATTGATGTTGAGAGATATAATGACCAGTGACTGTTAAGAGTCTTAATTTTGATGTTGTTTCCAGTCGAGCGTTTGTGTAGTTGTGTTTTTGCCATGGGATAGTTATCTATTCCTGGGTAGTTTTGGTTGTAGCTTGACCCTTTGGGATGGAGTTTTCCTTCTAGTACCTTCTGTAAAGCTGGGTTTGTGGATAGGTACTGTTTGAATTTGTTTTTGTCATGGAATATTTTGTTTTCTCCATCAATGGTTATTGATAATTTTGCTGGGTAAAGTAGTCTGGCCTGGCATCTGTGTTCTCTTAGGGTTTGCAGGATCTCTGTCCAGGCCCTTCTGGCTTTTATGGTCTCTGGTGAGAAGTCAGGTGTAATTCTGATAGGTTTACCATTAAATGTTATTTGGCCCTTTTCCCTTGCAGCTTTTAGTATTTTTTCTTTGTTCTGCATGTTTTGTGTTTTGATTATTATGTGGCGGGCAGTTTTTCTTTTCTGGTCAATTCTATTTGGTGTTCTGTAGGCCTCTTGTATGTTTATAGGCATCTCTTTCTTTAGATTGGGGAAATTTTCTTCTATGATTTTGTTGAGAATAGTTTTCTGGCCCTGGAGTCTGATGTCTTCTCTTTCTTCAATGCCTATTATTCGCAAATTTCTTCTTTTCATGGTGTCCTTAATTTCTTGGATGTTTTGTGTCAGGAGTTTTCCAGATTTGGCATTTTCTTTAATGGTTGATTCAATATCTGTGATTGTATCTTCTAGCCCTGAGATTCGTTCTTCCATCTCTTGGATTCTGTTAGAAAAGCTCACCTCTGTGTTGCTCGCCTTCTTCTCTGAGGTCTCCCGTTCTCGTTTTTCTTCTGTCTGTGTGTTATCATTGAATCCATTTCATTTTCAGATCTTGAACTGATTTTTTGATTTCTTTCATCTGATTTTTGTATATTCCTGAGTTTCTTCCATTGCCTCTTTATAGGTCTTCAGAGCTTGAACCGTTTTAGTTATTTCTTTCATCTGGTTGTTTGCATTTTCCTGCAATTTTTCCAGTTCCACTCTATGTGCTTCTTTTATGTCTCTCACCTGTTTGTCTGCGTCTTCCTGCATTTGATTACGAATTTTATTTGTTTCCTCCATTATCATCCTCATTACTAAGGATTTGAGGTCATTTTCTTGTATTTCCGTTGTATTTCAGTTCTCTGGGTGGTTTTCTTTGGGATAGCTGGAAACTGGAGACGCCATGTTGTTTTGGGGTTTTTTGCGTATGCTTTTTCGTTGTCCTTTAGACATCTTGCCGTCTTTGTTTTTGTTGGGTAGCTTCCAGAGTTGAATGGAGGGTGTCTGACGATAGATTCACTTGTTTTCTTACGATTTCCCTAGGCTGCGAGCTCAAAGCTTCACTGGTGTGGATGTTAGGAGGTTAGCCCTGTTGTTCTGGTCTCTCACAGCCAGTGATCCTCAGTCCCCCTCTGCTGTGGATCCTGCAATTGTTCTGGGTCTCTGAATGAGCGTTGGGTCAGGCCAAGGTATCCACAGCCTTCTGTGTTCCCTGCCAAGTCCAGCCAGGAGCACTGGGGCCGAACCACGGGCAGAACTCAGCTAGATTCTCAGGGCCAGAACCGTCTGCCAAGCTCAGCTAGGGATTTTGGGCCCAAAATGCACACAGGGCCCAGCCAGAATTTTTGGGCTGGGACTACACACCAAGCTCCACTAGGGCCTTTTGGCCCAAAGTGCGTGCTGTGGTCAGTTATTGACTCAGGGCCCGAACTGACCACCAATCTCAGCCAGGAATTCTGGATTCAAACTGTACACTGTGTCCAACCAGAGTCTTAGAGCTGGTGGAACCGAGAGCTCTGTCCAGCCTGTGCCACAGCAGGAGAACTGCGGCTGCTCTGAGTTAGCGCCAGTGGTGGAACAAGTGCTCCGCCCGCACTGTGTCCCCGCAGGGGAGCTGCCGCTGAGCTGAGGTGGTGCCTAGGATGGAACCGAGCACGTCACCAAGCCTGCGCCACAGCAGGAGAACTGCGGCTGCTCTGAGTTAGCGCCTGTGGTGAAACCAAGTGCTCCGCCCAGACTGTGTCACCGCAGGGGAGCTGCCGCTGAGCTGAGGTAGTGCCTAGTGTGGAGCAGCGTGCTCAACTAAGCCTGCGCCACAGCAGGGGAGCTATGGCCATGCTGAGTTAGTGCCTCAGGCAGAATTGTTTGCTGGGCCGGGTCAATACCCGGGACTCTGGGGCCGAACTGTCCGCCGAGTCCAGTCTGGGTCCAAAGGCTCCACGCGACCCAAATCCTGCCCCGAGTCCCCTCTCTCGCAGCAATTCCCACCAGCCACCACACCAATCGCCTCCACCGGAAGGCTATGAGCTGCAAACCTCAGCCGCCGCTGCTGGTGCCGCTGGTGCTGCCGCCTCTGCCGCTGCCGCTCCGATCAGAGAAAAACCACGCTCCTCCCGTGTGCAGGGGCACGCAGGTCCTCCGCACCCTGGTCCCTCCGAACCGTGGAGCACTCCTGCTGCCGTGATGTTCGGACCTCGGTGTTCCTGGCTCAGAAATCTGTGCAATTCCCTGAATTGTTCACTGGAGCCTCCAAACGCGGTCCACACTGCTCGCCGCCATCTTGGATCCCCCGAAAAAAATCTTTTTTAAAAGACAAGAAAAATATTTAAAAAAAGAAAAAAAAAAGGTAAAGATATAAATTAAAATGCTTTCTAAGCCATTTTTGCAGTCATCTACTTCTATGTGGACAGTTACCTCAAACATCATAACTCAAAATTTTTCTCATTATTTATCAGGGTGGGATAGCTTAGCTGGGAAGTTCTTGGGGGATCCCCTCAGTAGTTCCAGTTGGATACCGCATAGCTGTAGACAGCAATGGTTGTGCTGGGTTTTCGGAGAACCTACACACGCTGCCTGTTGATGACGCTAGGGCTCTACTGAGACTGCAACTCAGAGGCCTGCTCTTCTGTTCAGAGTTTTCACAGTTTTCGCTTTTGGATTCTAAAAGAGCAGACCAAAGAGAAAGTTCTCACAGACCCAGGGGATGTTAGTCTTTAAGAATCTCACTCTGTAGCATTTTACTGGCCAATGCCCATCCTCTAGCTCACAGAGATGGAAATATTTCACATCAAGTTTAAATGGCCGTCTTGCAAAATAGGAAGGGAGTTTGCACATATCAGTGAGGACATTTATGAATAGTATAAGATGCCACTGCAGAATGTCTATGGTCTATTTATGTTGCCTGTTGTAAATAAACTCGGTACTTTTATGGGATGATAGGGCATGACCTAAGACTGTTAGGAAATATTGTAATCAACAGCACTCATTATTTCTTCTTCCATTGCAAAATCCCGAATACTCAATATGAACAAGCACTTGTCCTAATACAGCCAAGACGGGGTATTTTTTGAAGTACAGTATCCAGAGGGAGAACCAGAAAACAGTTTAAAAAAAAAGATTTATTGCATTTGTTTATTAGTGTGTCTCTTATATGTGCTTGCATGTACCCTTGTGAGTATATGTAAATGTGTGTGCACATGTTCAACCTTGTGCATACACAGAAGCCAGAAGCAGGTGCTTCCTTAGAGCTAAAGTTGTAGGCAGTTCCAGAACTCCCAGCTTGTTACCCAAGTGATACCATTACATCAACCTGTGCACATCTTGTCTGCTGGACCAGGGATCAGAGGATCTGAAAGAATGAGGCGGACTACAGTCTGATGCTGCAGACAATCTTACTTCAGTTTCAGTGGACTCTTATACACGAATGTAACAAAGAAAATAATGACCCAAGTAAGGTTGTTTGAATTCAGAAAAACCTTATCAGACAAAGATGTAAATAAACACCAGCAAGCACACACTAAATATTCACAGAGCAGCCCTTTCCCAGAACTTTCTCAAGACAGACCAGTTTAAACACAATTTCCTGGCATGATACTCTGTGTCATATCTGGGAAAGCCTGAAAACAAGGCAGAAGGCCAAATCCAGATTCAGAGTACACTGACCAGATTAGGTTCTGTAGCTATGTCCCAAAATCCAACAAGAATAAACATGTCTTAGAAACAGAATGTAAATGTTTGTCACAGGAAGTACAAAGTCACATCCAAGAACAATCCAGGGAACAAAATGCACCTGAGGTAAAAGACTCTCTGCCTTTTTTTTCCTGGAGACTCCCTCACAGTTCCCTAAGTCCTTGCTCACTCTGGGTCAGTCTTTTGACTGTGTTCTGACTTGTGAGTGCTGGGATCCCACCTCCAGTTCTTGAGAATCGTGCAGCAAGCACTCTTAAGCACTGGACCATCTCTCTAGCCCCAGAAAACTTTAGTGATAAGGCATCAGATATATTCCCCTTAGCATTTATGGGCCGTGTGGTCTTTGTTAAGACTCTGCTGTTGCAGTGTGAGAAGAGCCATAGATAACACAGGGCCAATTAAATGGACCTTAGGTCACAAAATTGTAACAAGACAGATTTGACGCAAGGGCTACCATTTGCTTACCTGCCCTCGAATCTTTCTCCCAAGGAAGAACACGTGGTGTCTCACTATTGAACCATTAATAAACTTGGTTACAAGTTAAGATCTATAAATTGTACCATGTCTGTTTGATCCTGTGACATGCATAGCCACTTACAGTCTCTTTATTATTAACCACGAAATATGGACATCTAAGATCTGTAAGTCAGCTGGTCCACAATTACTGAATGCCACTTGCTATCATAGCATGAGTTTGCAGTTTTCTAGTTCGTGTGCACCTGTACTGGCTGCATGACAGCAGAGAAAAATAAAGTAGCTTCCTGGTGGTTATTAAACAAGAATTGCCACACAAACCAGGCAAGCACCAATCTCGATGAGATATTGATGGTTTATTAGAATGCCACCCTCCAAGACTGGTTATGAACAGGGATGCAGAAAGAACTCAGGAGCCTAACTGTGACTTAGGTCTGCTCCTAAGGCAGTCTTTTTATATATTAAAAAACTGTAACCAGGTAACAACTGGTAACCAGGTGGGAAGCAAGGAGGAGGGCAGCATCACATCACTTTGATTAGCTAAACACAAGAATTGTTTTTGTTCTGAGCACAATGTCCAGGTATCTGGACAAAGCATTTCAACCTGTTTGGCTAGGATATAGGCTTGGGAACTTTTCAGTTTCCCACCATTCTGGGAAAAAGGAACATAGCAGGGTATTGTGGTCTTAACTCTAATAAACATCATTTAACCCAAGCAGAACATGCTCTTATCATCTATTGTTTTATCCTAAGCAGAAAGCACCGAACCTTCCTGGCTTCAGGCACTTAGGGCCTGAGAACTTGAACTTATTTTTTCCTTAATAATCGAAATGGAGACTTGGAGTCCAAATGTTTTCTGATATGCTAAGAGTTGCTGTTAGCAGAGGATCTGCAGTTACGCTGGGAACTAAAGTAGGTCTCAATGGAGCGGCTACAGCGCTTGAGCAGGTGTAGCACTTTACAAAACTGGTAAACTTTACTTGTCGTCGAGAAGGCATCTAAAAATATTATAGAAAATTTGAAGATTGTAGAGCTTAATCTGGACTACCTTTTAAAGTATTTTTAAGGCATGAAAAAATAAGTGTTTTAGATGTTGTGTCCAAAAGAAAACCAAATCTTTTCTAAAGCATGGTGTCTCCAAATGGAAGTCACTGACTGCTGGTGCGTTGGCTAAAGCCATTGATAAAGAGCTGGGGCCATTTACAGCTAATGAGCTGTTATAGTTCATCACACAACCAACAAACTTTAGAAACCTACCAGAAAACATGTAAACGGAAGGTAAATATTTAGACTTGGATTTCAAGGCATTTTTTTCTTTTTCTAAAAAAAATCTGCAATAGAAATGATGTTCTAAAATACATTAACAGAAGAGAGTATTTTTATGAGACCTAAGATTTGAATAGATAGCAGCTGTGTGGAAACTGGAAGAAAAAGAACCTTGAACACACACACACACACACACACACACACACACACACACACACACACACACACTGCAAACCCCAAACAAACAAACATACACACCAAAACAGCTTGTAAGAATTTTTCTTGTGGTGGAAATTTTATTAGATAATTATTTTTTAAACTACTTACAATTTTTGACACTTACATAAGCAATTCAAAAGCTGAAAACATATTTTAGCACTGTTATAAATAAACTATTTCACAGGACAGTTGAAATTAGATGTCGATTCCATGTTTTGTTGTTTTCTTTTCTAAAAATGCTCCTTTAATGTTGTGACAGGGTATCATTATGCCATCTATGCTGACCGTGACCTCAGGGTTCTCTGAGTCAGCCTCCAGAGTGCCTGGGCTTTAGGTGTGTGCCACTACACTCAGCTACACTTGTCCTTAACTGTTTTATAGCTTACCTAATGAGATAGCCTTAAAAGATAGGGCGTGATCAAATTTCAAAAGTACATTATAGAAAACTATGAGAAACAGTTTCCATTTTCAGAAAAGAAGAATATGCTTAGAGAAATTTGAAGAACAGCAGATGTAACTGCAGAAAATACTTTGTTAGTATTTTCTCATTAACACTCATGTCATGGTGACATGCTAATTGCGAAAGAGGACAGAGTTTTGTATGAATCGGCAGCTCTGTGCTACTTGTCTCTATTTTAATGCACAAGATTCCAAGCTTATATGTAAACTCATGTGTTTGCCTCTCCTGATGACAGAGTGAGATGAAAATCCCAGGGCTGTTGTGGATGGAGGGAAGGAGATAAGGATACGGGAGGAAAGAGGACCAAAATAAATAAATAAATAAATAAATAAATAAATAAATAAATAAATAAATAAATAAAATAAAAGATACTCTTTACTTCCAAAGCACAGGTGTGAGGTTGGCTGTATGAGTTAGTGTAAGCACCGGCTTCTCAATGGGATTGAATCTTGAAAATCCCCTGGTTCATTTCTCACACAAGTCCAAGTTCCTCAGAGTAAACAGGCTACAGGGTAGGCACTGTCTTGCTCACGCAATTGGGTTCTGCTAAGCTTTTGGAACTCGGATCTCAGGCTCTACTTTCATCTTTATTATCAAATGTAACACTGAAGGTTTGACTTGATGTGAGTCTTAGTACGGTGGCTGGAGCCTTTAAATGGCCTTTGTGGTTATGTGGTTGGTAAAATGGCTACAATTAAAGAGCACAAAGAAAGGTGACATGTTAGTGGAAGAGGTACTGTGGATTCTGATGTCCACTATAGTGGTGGGCGCTACTGCTTTTGGAATTGTATACATTATACACAAGACCATGTGTTTATGGAACATGTGAGAATGACAATAAACATGTCTTTAAGTTGCCCCTGCCGCAGGAGGTACGTCTGTGATGATCAGGTGCGTGTAATACAAAGCCTCCTGGTAGTGTTGATGGGCAACCCTGTGGACCCAATGCCTGCTGTAAAGTTGGGGTGACTTCCAGCTGTGGGTTTGACATGTGATTTCCCAAAGATGCAAGATGCTAAAAATGGAATGCTACCTCAAATTGTCTTCCCAATGAAGGCAAGCGTAGAACAATGCACAGATCTTTTGAAAAGATGTTTCCTGTAATGTGCTGCTTGTCTCAACCTTTCTGTGCTCACCCTCTCCATAGCAGGAGATCAATTATCTGTTCTGCGTACAGAATGCATTGTCTTTCTCTATTTTCCAGTTTGTGTTTTCTTCATGCACCCTCCCCTAGCTCAACTCCTTCTGCTAGGAAGGGTCTGTTTATCTAGAACTGCCTTTCTCCTTATTTACTGGTTTCGTTTTTTAACTCCAAGGGGACTTCAGCATTTTTTTTTTTTCGTGGAAAAAAATCCCTCAGTTTATCTTTGTTTCTTTTTAAGTCTTCTCTATCCCTAATGCTCTTCTGTCATGCTGCAATTAACCCCAGTTTTTGAAGGGTATTTTCTGGGACAGATAATGCATTCATGGCAGCCTCTCAGGACCTGTCTGTCATTCATTTCCAGTCAAAGATTTGACAGTGACACTGCGACCCACTTCTGCACGGTTCAGCCTAATGTGTAGGGCTAAATGCCTCCACCTCAGCCACTTCGTTCCTCAGAGGAGCCTCTCTTGTTCTCAAGAGATTGCTGTGGTTTGTGCTGTAATTAAAATGCTGCAACATTTTCAAAAACTGTTTCATATGCTAGCCTCCAAAGAGGAGGTACATAATAAGCCGTTATTTTACTACGCCGCACTCACAAACTTCATCCTCCAACTAAGCCAGCTAAGCAGAATTCCCTGTCTTTCTCATATTAACGGGGCTTTCTTTCATTGCTCTCCTTTTCCTTTGCAGATGGGGACTGGAAGGTGACCGTTGTTACTGGAGAACTTGAAGATGCTGGCACCACAGCAACAGTGTCCCTTTGTGTCTATGGGGAAGCAAGATGCTCAGGACCTATTATTTTGGGATCAGGAAAGCACCATCTGTTTAACCCCAACAGTGCAGATATATTCAAGGTACTTGCTCATGACTCGAGAATGACTTTTGCTGTTTCCATAATGTATTTGCATTATATTTTCCTTAAATGCTAAGGCAGTGTGGATACATCACAAGTAATAGGAGTGTAAGATATTTTGTTTCGGGGCTGGAGAGATGGCTCAGTGGTTAAAAGCACTGCCTACTCTTTTTTTTTTTTTTTTTTTTTTTTTCTATTTTTTTTTATTAATTTATTCTTGTTACATCTCAATGTTTATCCCATCCCTTGTATCCTCCCATTCCTCCCCCCCCCCCATTTTCCCATTATTCCCCTCCCCTATGACTGTTCCTGAGGGGGATTACCTCCCCCTATATATTCTCATAGGGTATCAAGTCTCTTCTTGGCTACTTGCTGTCCTTCCTCTGAGTGCCACCAGGTCTCCCCCTCCAGGGGACATGGTCAAATGTGAGGCACCAGAGTACGTGAGAAAGTCGTATCACACTCTCCACTCAACTGTGGAGAATATTCTGACCATTGGCTAGATCTGGGAAGGGGTTTAAAGTTTACCTCCTGTATTGTCCTTGGCTGGTGCCTTAGTTTGAGCAGGACCCCTGGGCCCAAATCTGCCTATCATATTGTTCTACTTGTAGATTTCTAGGACCCTCTGGATCCTTTTATTTTGCTGTTCTCCCATGCGTCTCTCATTTAGAGTCCCAATAGGATGCCTTCCCCTCTGTCCCAGTTTCCTGGTAAGTGAAGGCTTTCGTGGGACATGCCCCTTGGGCTAGTATGCAGATATAAGTGAGTATATACCATTTGATTCTTTCTGCTTCTGGGTTAACTCACTCATTATGATCATTTCTAGCTCAATCCATTTATCCACAAATTTCGGGAATTCCTTGTTTTTAATAGCTGAGTAGTATTCCATAGTGTATATGTACCACAGTTTCTTTATCCGCTCTTCTACTGAGGGACACTTAGGCTGTTTCCATGATCTGGCTATTATGAATAAGGCTGCTATGAACATGGTTGAGCAAATTTTCTTGTTGTGTGCTGGAGCATCTTCTGGGTATATTCCAAGGAGTGGAATAGCTGGGTCTTGAGGAAGCCCTATTCCCATTTTTCTGAGATAGCACCAGATAGATTTCCAAAGTGGCTGTACTAGTTTGCATTCCCACCAGCAATGAAGGAGTGTTCCTCTCTCCCCACATCCTCGCCAGCATGTGGTGTCGCTTGAATTTTTGATCTTAGCCATTCTGATGGGTGTAAGATGGAATCTCAGAGTTGTTTTGATTTGCATTTCCCTGATGACTAAGGAGGTTGAGCATTTCTTTAAGTGTTTCTCAGCCATTTGATACTCCTCTGTTGAGAATTCTCTGTTTAGTTCCAAGCCCCATTTCTCAATTGGGTTATTCGGTTTGGTGGTGTTTAATTTCTTGAGTTCTTTATATATTTTGGATATTAGACCTTTGTCAGATGTAGGGTTGGTGAAGATTTTTTCCCAGTCTGTAGGCTGTCGCTTTGTTCTCTTGACAGTGTCTCCTGCCTTACAGAAGCTTCTCAGCCTCATGAGGTCCCATTTATTAATGGTTGACATTAAGGCCTGGGCCGTTGGTGTTCTGTTCAGGAAGTTGTCTCCTGTGCCAATATGTTCCAGGCTCTTTCCCACTTTTTCTTCTAAGTGGCTTAGTGTCTCTGGTTTTATGTTGAGGTCTTTAATCCACTTGGATTTGAGTTTTGTGCAAGGTGACAAATATGGGTCCAGTTTCATTTTTTTACACATAGACCTCCAGTTAGACCAGCACCATTTGTTGAAGATGCTATCCTTTTTCCATTGAATGGATTTGGCTTCTTTGTCAAAAATCAAGTGACCATATGTGTGTGGATTCATATCTGGGTCTTCGATTCGATTCCACTGATCAACCAGCCTGTTGCTGTGCCAGTACCATGCTGTTTTAAGTACTATTGCTTTATAGTACAGTTTGAGATCAGGTATGGAGATTCCTCCGGAGCATCTTTTATTGTACAAGATTGTTTTAGCTATTCTGGGTTTTTTGTTTTTCCATATGAAGTTCAGAATTGAACTTTCAATGTCTTTAAAAAATTGTGTAGTTATTTTGATAGGGATTGCATTGAATCTGTAGATTGCTTTTGGTAGGATGGCCATTTTTACTATGTTAATTCTCCCGATCCATGAGCAAGGAAGATCACGCCATCTTCTCAGGTCATCTTCAATCTCTTTCTTCAGAGTTTTGAAATTTTTTTCATACAAGTCCTTCACTTGCTTAGTTAGGGTAACTCCTAGATATTTTATATTGCTTGTGGCTAATGTGAAGGGTGTGGTTTTCCTAATTTCTTCCTCTGCAAGCTTGTCATTTGTGTATAGGAAGGCTACAGACTTTTTTGAGTTAATTTTGTATCCAGCCAATTTGTTGAAGGTGTTTATCAGCTTTAGGAGTTCTCTGGTGGAGTTTTGAGGGTCACTTATGTACACTATCATATCATCTGCAAATAGGGATAATTTGACTTTCTCCTTTCCCATTTGGATACCGTTGATCTCCTTTTGTTGTCTTATTGCTCTGGCTAGAACTTCGAGTACTATATTGAAGAGATATGGAGAGAGTGGGCAGCCTTGCCTTGTTCCCGATTTGAGAGGAATTTCCTTGAGTATCTCACCATTTACTTTGATTTTGGCTATTGGCTTGCTGTATATAGCCTTTATTATGTTGAGGAAAGTGCCTTGTATCCCCGATCTCTCTAAAACTTTAAACATGAATGGGTGTTGAATTTTATCAAATGCTTTCTCTGCATCCAAGGAGATGATCATGTGGTTTTTTATTTTCAGTTTGTTTATATGGTGGATTACATTGATGGATTTTCGTATATTAAACCATCCCTGCATGCCTGGAATGAAGCCTACTTGGTCATGATGAATGATATCTTTGATGTGCTCCTGTATTCGTTTTGCAAGTATTTTATTTAGTATTTTTGCATCTATGTTCATAAGAGAAATTGGTCTGAAATTCTCTTTCTTTGTTGAGTCTTTGTGAGGTTTAGGTATCAATGAGACTATGGCCTCATAGAATGAATTTGGTAATTTTCCATCCATTTCTATCTTTTGGAGTAGCATGAAGAGTATCGGTATTAGCTCGCCCTTAAAGGTCTGGTAGAATTCTGCACTAAAACCATCTGGCCCTGGGCTTTTTTTGGTTGGGAGACCATCGATGATTGCTTCTATTTCTGTAGGGGAAATGGGACTATTTAGCTTGTTTATCTGTTCTTCATTCAACTTTGGCAAGTGAACTTGATCAAGAAAATCGTCCATTTCCCTTAGATTTTCAAATTTTGTGGCGTATATGCCTTCAAAGTAGGATCTTATGATTCTTTGAATTTCTTCAGTGTCTGTTGTTATGTCTCCCTTTTCATTTCTGATTTTGTTGATTTCAATACTGTCTCTCTGCCTTTTAGTTAGTTTGGCTAATGGTCTGTCTATCTTGTTGATTTTCTCAAAGAACCAGCTTTTGGTTTTGTTGATTCTTTGGACTGTTTTCTTAGTTTCTAATTTGTTAATTTCAGCCCTGAGTTTGATTATTTCCAGGCGTCTACTCCTCTTGGGTGTTTCTGCTTCTTTTTTTTCTAGGGCTTCCAGTTGTGTTGTTAAGATGCTTATGTGCGATGTTTCCAATTTCTTTTTAAAGGCACTTAGTGCTATGAATTTTCCTCTTAGCACTGCTTTCAATGTATCCCACAAATTTGGGTATGTTGTTTCTTCATTTTCATTGAATTTCAGAAACTCCTTGATTTCTTTCTTTATTTCTTCCCTGACCCAGGTGTCATTTAGCAGAGAGTTGTTTAGTTTCCACAAACGTGTAGGCTTTTTGTTATTTCTGTTGTTGTTGAATTGCAGCCTAAGAGCATGGTGATCTGATAGGATACAAGGTATTATTTCAATCCTCTTGTATCTATTGAGGCTTGCTTTGTGACCTACGATGTGATCAATTTTGGAGAAGGTTCCATGGGGTGCAGAGAAGAAGGTGTATTCTTTCTTGTTTGGGTGAAAGGTTCTATAGATATCTGTTAGATCCATTTGACCCATGGCATTGGTTAATGATGTTATTTCTCGGCTTAGTTTCTGTTTCAATGACTTATCCTTCAGTGAGAGTGGGGTGTTGAAGTCTCCCACTATTATTGTGTGGGGATCGATGTGTGGTTTAAGCTTTTTTTAGGAGATCTTTTACATATGTGGGTGCCCTTGTATTGGGAGCATAGATGTTCAGAATTGTGATGTCATCTTGGTTGACTTTACCTTTGATGAGTATGAAGTGTCCTTCCTCATCCCTTTTGACTAATTTTGGTTGAAAGTCTATTTTGTTCGATACTAAAATGGCTACACCTGCTTGCTTCTTGTGACCATTTGCTTGGAATATTTTTTTCCAACCTTTTACCCTGAGGTAATGCCTTTCATTATGGGTGAGATGTGTTTCTTGGATGCAGAAGAATGTTGGGTCTTGTTTATGTACCCATTCAGTTAGTCTGTGTCTTTTTATTGGAGAATTGAGGCCATTGATGTTGAGAGATATTAATGACCAGTGACTGTTAAGAGTCTTAATTTTGATGTTGTTTCCAGTCGAGCGTTTGTGTAGTTGTGTTTTTGCCATGGGATAGTTATCTATTTCCTGGGTAGTTTTGGTTGTAGCTTGACCCTTTGGGATGGAGTTTTCCTTCTAGTACCTTCTGTAAAGCTGGGTTTGTGGATAGGTACTGTTTGAATTTGTTTTTGTCATGGAATATTTTGTTTTCTCCATCAATGGTTATTGATAATTTTGCTGGGTAAAGTAGTCTGGCCTGGCATCTGTGGTCTCTTAGGGTTTGCAGGATCTCTGTCCAGGCCCTTCTGGCTTTTGTGGTCTCTGCTGAGAAGTCAGGTGTAATTCTGATAGGTTTACCATTAAATGTTATTTGGCCCTTTTCCCTTGCAGCTTTTAATATTTTTTCTTTGTTCTGCATGTTTTGTGTTTTGATTATTATGTGGCGGGCAGTTTTTCTTTTCTGGTCAATTCTATTTGGTGTTCTGTAGGCCTCTTGTATGTTTATAGGCATCTCTTTCTTTAGATTGGGGAAATTTTCTTCTATGATTTTGTTGAGAATAGTTTCTGGGCCCTGGAGTCTGATGTCTTCTCTTTCTTCAATGCCTATTATCCTCAGATTTCTTCTTTTCATGGTGTCCTTAATTTCTTGGATGTTTTGTGTCAGGAGTTTTCCAGATTTGGCATTTTCTTTAATGGTTGATTCAATATCTGTGATTGTATCTTCTAGCCCTGAGATTCGTTCTTCCATCTCTTGGATTCTGTTAGAAAAGCTCACCTCTGTGTTGCTCGCCTTCTTCTCTGAGGTCTCACGTTCTCGTTTTTCTTCTGTCTGTGTGTTTATTATTGAATCCATTTTCATTTTCAGATCTTGAACTGATTTTTTGATTTCTTTCATCTGATTTTTTGTATATTCCTGAGTTTCTTCCATTGCCTCTTTATAGGTCTTCAGAGCTTGAACCGTTTTATTTATTTCTTTCATCTGGTTGTTTGCATTTTCCTGCAATTTTTCCAGTTCCACTCTATGTGCTTCTTTTATGTCTCTCACCTGTTTGTCTGCGTCTTCCTGCATTTGATTACGAATTTTATTTGTTTCCTCCATTATCATCCTCATTACTAAGGATTTGAGGTCATTTTCTTGTATTTCCGTTGTATTTGAGTTCTCTGGGTGGTTTTCTTTGGGATAGCTGGAAACTGGAGACGCCATGTTGTTTTGGGGTTTTTTGCGTATGCTTTTTCGTTGTCCTTTAGACATCTTGCCGTCTTTGTTTTTGTTGGGTAGCTTCCAGAGTTGAATGGAGGGTGTCTGACGATAGATTCACTTGTTTTCTTACGATTTCCCTAGGCTGCGAGCTCAAAGCTTCACTGGTGTGGATGTTAGGAGGTTAGCCCTGTTGTTCTGGTCTCTCACAGCCAGTGATCCTCAGTCCCCCTCTGCTGTGGATCCTGCAATTGTTCTGGGTCTCTGAATGAGCGTTGGGTCAGGCCAAGGTATCCACAGCCTTCTGTGTTCCCTGCCAAGTCCAGCCAGGAGCACTGGGACCGAACCACGGGCAGAACTCAGCTAGATTCTCAGGGCCTGAACCGTCTGCCAAGCTCAGCACTGCCTACTCTTACAGAGGTCCTGAGTTCAAGTCCCAGCAACCACATGGTGGCTCACAACCATCTATAACGTGATCTGATGCACTCTTCTGCAGAAAAAGCACTCATATACCATAAACAAACAAACAAACAAAAAAAGATACTTTGTTTCTTCCCCATTTTTCATTTGTATAAATAAAGGTACAAACATATGAAGGTAGAAATCTTGAAAACACAGCAGGACATGTCACTTCTACTGCTCCCACGGACCTGAGTGCTTTTGTTTCTGAATACTGTTCAGCTTTTGCTGAAGCCCAGGCCAGTGCTACAGTAGAACCTGCCACATGTCTGGGACGTGCTCTGCTGGAAAGGCGTAGATAGCAAAAGAGTGATCTAAACAGGAAGTGATCAGGATTTGAAGGCCACCTTTGATGCTTCAAACATGGTGGCCTGCACATGGTGCTTTCAATGCCTTAGTTTCCTCCTTAATCTCCTTTAACCTGACTCTAGAAGGAGACAATGAAATGACCCTTATCAGCCTGAGTTGCTCAAATACCTATGACTAAGATTATAATTCATATGCAATTATGTAGCAGATTCTTGTACACATTTTACAACTTGTACAAGAAGCTGCATAGTTTTCTTAACTATTGATTTCCTTGGTTATGAGGAGTATGCCACAGTTAATTGGAATACTTTGGTGAACATTAATGGCTTTTAGGTTTTCACTGTTATATAAATAATGTTGCAATAAGCTTAACTTTCTCCCTTCTTTAACCAAAACTGTTTCTATTTTGTATAACAAACTCTGAGACACGGTATTTTGTAATCAAATATTTTTATGAGTTTCATTTTCAAACATCTGTTTTATATAGCATAGTGCCTCATAGGACACAGTGAACAAATGATACATTTCACTTGTTGTTATTGATCATTGCTACACACCACGCTGCACTCTATTCCTGCCAAATGCACTGTTTACTACCTTCTAATTTAAATTCCTGAGTTCTGTTTCCAGTCACAGGGTGTGACACCAAGAACGTTAACTCTTATCTTCTTGTTTGAAGAGCTTTATTGAAATGAGGTTTCTGCATTATAACATTTACACGTTTACACTCTAGTTCATGGTGTTTAATATGTTCATAGATTTGTACACTAGTCAGCACACTCTCATTTTTAGACTGATTCTACTCCAATACGAAAGCCATGATCAAAGCAGTAATAATGGGAGTAGTGATGTAAGGCCGGGAGATGAGGGATTATAATCCCTAGAACACTATTCCCATTATTCTGTTTTCTGTCTCTATAAAATTTTCCAGCTTTGAGCACTTCATAAGCAGAGTGATGGAGTGACAAACATAGAACTTCAGAGTCTGAGTTCTTTTACAGCCACAGTGTTGTCAAAATTAGTCTATGTTGGAGCATGTGTCAGTTCTTCATTCACTTGTGGCTTAAATTATAATCCACTCTGGGATACACTGCCCATTATCAGTCCATTCATTGATAGACATTTGCATTATTCCCATTTTCAACTACTGTGGGTATCTGTGTTCAAATTGATGCTTTGCCATGTGATCATTTCACTAGGAGTATAATTACTGGACCACATGCCAACATCATACTTAACATTTTGAGAAACCGTTGACTGTCAAAAAAAAAAAAAAAAAAAAAAAAAAAAAAAAGAAAGAAAGAAAAAGAAAAGAAATGAAAATAAAAAAGAAAAGGTAGAAAAGAAAAAAGAAAGAATGGCTCCATTATTGTTACATTCCTGCCAATTTTGTGCAGGATTCTTCTTTTCCTACATTCTCACCCAAATTATTTTTTAAATATATTTTATTGATTTATTTATATTACATCTCAGTTGTTATCCCATCCCTTGTATCTTCCCATTCCTCCCTCCCTCCCATTTTCCCCTTACTCCCCTCCCCTATGACTGTTCCTGAGGGGGACTTCCTCCCCCTGTATATGCTCATAGGGTATCAAGTCTCTTCTTGGTAGCCTGCTATCCTTCCTCTGAGTGCCACCAGGCTTCCCCATCCAGGGGACGTGGTCAAACATGGGGCACCAGAGTTCGTGTGGAAGTTATACCCCACTCTCCACTCAACTGTGAAGAATGTCCTGTCCATTGGGTAGATCTAGGTAGGGGTTTGATGTTTATTGCATGGATTGTCCTTGGCTCATGCCGTAGTTTGAGCAGGACCCCTGGGCCCAGATCTGCCCATCGTAATGTTCTTCCTGTAAGTTTCTAGGACTCTCTGGATCCTTCTATTTCCCCATTCTCCTATGCTTCTCTCACCTAGAGTTCCAATAGGATGTCTTCCCCTCTGTCCCACTTTCCTGATAAGTGATTACATTCATGGGACATGCCCCTTGATTTGCTCACCCAAATTCTTAGTTTTCTTTAATTTATTTAAATGGCATCCATGTGGCTATAAAATCCTATCTCAGTTTGTTTCTGATGCATTTCCCTAATAACTAATTGTGTTGAGTATCTTTTCATGTAATTGACAATAATTTGTGCATCTTTGAGAAATGTCCATTCTTGTCTTTGGTTCCTTTTAAGTGGATTTTTTAAATTAATGAGTGACCATATAGTCCAAATATGAGTTCATGGTGTTATATTTTATCCACAAATATTTCCCCATTTATCTTTTCACTGTTTTGGCATGTATCCTTGTTCCCTCCTAGTGCCTTTCCAAATTGTCACGAGGCTTCCTCTTAGTGTACCTTGTAGGATTATCTGCTGGTGAATTCCAGGTTTTCTGTATGTGACAATATCTCAGTCTGAACATAAAGGACTTTGCACTCTAGTGTCTTATGCCAGGAACTCGTCCACGATCTCACCAAGGATCCTATGTATGTGATAAGTTGTTTCTCTGTGCTACTTTTTTTTCTTTGCACTTTTCAGTGGTGTGACTGTGGTATGGTGAGATGACATTCACCTTATTGTTGGTTTCTATAGCTTCTATGCTTACAGGGTTATTGGCTTTCTGTGGTACTGAAGAGTTGTGGGTAGAGGAGAGAGTCAGTTCAGTTACAATGCACAGACTCTGGTACTTACCAGCTTGTATTTTTTATTGAATAACTGCTTTTCACATAACCTATGTTAAATTTCTATAGCTTCAACATTTTTTATTATTCCTTTGCAAAAATGTGGACTTATAGAGTGACCTCAATTAACCATTTCAGAATTCATGTAAAATAGCTACAATATTCCTTCTGTTTTTATAGTAGAGACTAAAAGAGTTAATATTAAAACACCTTATATAAAGTACAAAACATTATTACTCTGTTGAGACTGTCTCGTTTGATCCCACCTACAAGTTGGGAGAGGATGTTGATGGAGTGGGATTTTAGACAGTTTTTTAAATGAATGAAGGCAGGAAGGCAGCTTTGGCAGATGGTGAGTAGGTGGCTATTGCTGGCATGGGGGTCTGTATAGAAGAGTCTGGAGGCTGGAGTAGGAGGAAGAAAGAGAGGGAGCCAAGAGTAGTTGCCTAACCTAGATCAAGTCATGGAGTGCACGAGTGATAAAAGGAACATTTATTCTGGGCCTTTTCAGTGTTTAAAAGTTAGATGTTTATGTGCACCCACATTGCTGCCCATTAGCTAGATAGATGTCAGCATACTGTTTTGATTTTGGCAGTGTTGTGATTTTCTTCTTTATATGTCTTGTCTCTCTTTAACCGTATGTGTGTGTGTGTGTGTGTACATATATGTATACATATATTTTAAGTTCTTTTCCCCACTTGGGCACAATTGAATCATGGGGCTTGGTAATACACAACACCAACTGTAGGATGGAGTTGATTATAGAGAAAGTCTACCTTGAGCTTCTCCCTCAGTCACAGAGGCTAAAACAGTTTAAAATGACATCTAAACTCGAACCACCAAATCTTCACTTGTGAGTTCTCACCAGTAAAGTCAATGGTGCTTTCTCTCTCTAACATAGAATTAACTTCAAAGTGGACACTGGCTAGTTTCTTTTCTGTTGCGGTAATAAAGTGCCTTGTCAAAAGCAATTTATAGAGAATGTGTTTGTTTTGGCTCATAGCACCAGATTATAGTCAATCATTATAGGGAAGTCAAATCAATAGAAACTTGAAGCAGCTCCATCAGCACCATCCATATTCAATGGAGGTCTGTCTGATCCACATCCTTAGTATCTTGACTGAAAGAAAGGCCAGTTCCCAGCTATCAATGGATTAAAATATCTTTGTAAAAATTCCAGAACCTGGGAGTGAAGCTGAAATGCTCCTTTTACCACAGAACCCTAGTAGAGTAGCATTAAAAAAGCCTCAGCACAATTTTGCCTGTGCATCCTTGACTCTGACTGCTGGGCACAACTTTGCACAAACAGGGCTTCCTGGACCTTTATGAGTTCTAGAAGGTAAACAAGAAGCCAAGGCAGAAATCCCATTATTCCATGTAGTGTATGAGGTCCACTTGTGTTTTATTTCACAGGGAATAATGGGGAAACTCTGCAGGCCTCAGCCACCTGGAGAACACCATGGGAATAGAAATGTAGTAAGATTCTGAGAGAACAGTGCATAGATATTTAAAGAATTGGACCCTTGATTGCATTATTGTCCTCCAACCACAGAGGTCAGACAGTGATACCACTTCTTCATGAAGGTAAACTGACACTTCAGGGAAAACCATACATAGATTTGCCTTCTTGGGTGCCCAGAAACTGGTACAGTCTAGTCACAGAGCTGAGTCTATGGCTCTACCAGAACATGGAACCAAGCCAGTGATGTTCCTAACAAATGAGGACGCTTTCCAAACTCTGGGGTCCTTGATCAGGGAGTGAGGCCAGAAACTCTGCTTGATCATGTAGCCCACAAAATCCAACTCATATCGTGCCTGATTATACTGCATAGTTCCCAGCCCCAGTAGGCCAGAGAGTCTAGCCTAACAGCAGCATATAATCTGCAGATGTTTTCAGTCTAGACGCCTAATACTACTTCTCACTGGTTGTGGAGTACAGACAGAAACTCAGCACAAGCAGAGAACCTAGTTAATGGTTCTCACTATGAAGCATGACCTGCAGCTCCATGCAATCAGCCCGTAGTCTGCAGTACCCTGCCTGCTATTTCACCTGAATGAGTTTTGGCCAATAGCACTACCTTGTCAGGAAGCATTGCCGAAGTCTTATTTATTTAAGGACAGTTATCAAGCCCAGCCTGATCTCCACCCAATAATTAATCTAAGCACCTATTTGGCCAGAAAACATAGCCTATTTTCTGTTTAGGGTTGGTTTGCTGTTGTTGTTGCTTGGTTGTAGCTTATTTGTTTGTTTGCTTGTTTTGTTTTTGCCAATTTGACACAAGATTAGAGTCAATTTGAAAAAGTAAATCTCAATGGAGAAAAAGCATCTATTATAATTGTCTGCTGGCAAGTCTGAAAGAGTGTTTTCTTTATTAAGGATTAATGTGAGAGCTGATTACTGTTGTTGATGGCATTCTTAAGACAGGTGGGACTGGGTTGGAAAAAAAAAAAAGAAGCAAGCTGAGTAAGCAGCACTCTCTCATGGCTTCTGCTTCAGCTCCTGCCTCCAGGTTCCTGTTTTGAGTTTCTGCCTTGAGTTCTCTTGATGGTATACAGTAACATGTAAGTCAGATAAACTTACATGTTTTGTCATGGTGTTTATCACAGCAATAGAATACAATTTATGTAGCTTGTGAGTCATCTTAGACAGAGGCAAACCAGAACCCCAGAAGTGGTCCTTCTGACCAAAGTGCCCAGCTGGCGGCCTTGTCTGTCTAGGCAGCTGGTTCAGCAATCACACTGACCATATGTTCTAACCATTTCACATGTCAGCTGCAGAGCAGCGCTAGCAGTGTCTCTCAAACACTCAACATAAGCTTGTCAAGTAGACATCCTGACTGAAAGGTCTGTGTTTCTGAAGATAGCACTAGGAAGCCAACCTAGAAACCAAGTCAAGACAGATAGATGAAGAATTCCCACTGCTTTAAAGTCTAGAGCATGTTTGAGGTCTAGGAAAAAAAAAAAAGAATGAAAGGATACAAGGGATGGGATAACCATTTAGACGTAACAAGAATAAATTAATAAAAAATTAAAAAATAAAGTAGCATGTAGAGATAAAAGGCAAAAAAAAAAAGATGCTTTCTCAAGTGCAATGACTCTAATGTAATTGTATATGGATCACAAACAATGAAGAGACTCAGAAAAGTTGATACTGTGAAAAAAAAAAAAAAAAAAAAAAAAAGAGTAATCTCCAAACAGCTGACCCAAACAGAGATGTCTAAATTGATTGCAACAGTTCAGAATAAAGGTGCTAAAGATATTCAGCATAAGACTGTGAAAACAGCAACTAAATGAGACTAGAAAAACAAGTTCAATGAAAGACTGTAGACCACTAGGAGGAAGAGGAGGAGGAGGAGGACGAGAACAACAGCAACAATGACAACCTAGAAGTGTGGAACATGGTGACAGAATAAATAAAGCCAGTTAACAGAGGGATCCAGCAGCACACTAAAGAAGAAGACAGAATCAGTGACCTCACAGACACGATTCAGCGAGGACAGCCCTTGTGACAAGGAGCATTGCATCAGTTCCTGTTATAAAACGTCGACACCGAAGGCAACCCAAGGAAGAGAGAGTTTATGTGGCTTACTGCTCCATCCAGAAGGGCAGGAACCCCTGCTGGCTGAGCGGAAGCATGGCAAGGGGCAACAGGCAGCAGGCATGGAAGCTGACCTGTAGGCACAAAGCAGAGGAAGCCAACTGCAAGGAGGGTGAGGTGTGAAGTTTTCAAAGCCTACTCCAAATGACTACACATACTAGTGCCCTCACGCACCTCCTGCCCACTGCCCCAACACCCCCCCCCCCCACCGCCACCAATAGCAGCACCAACTAGGGACCAGACATCCAAATGTCTTAGACAATGGAGGACATTTGTTAGTCAAACAACTACAAGCATGGACAAGGCAGGTAATGGATAGATCCATAAATTAGGGCCCATGAAACTGCAGCACAACCATGTTCATAGCTGCTTTATACATAATAGCCAGAACATGGAAACAGCCTAAGTGTCCCTCAGTAGAAGAATGGACTAAGAAACTGTGGTACATTTACACTATGGAATACTACTCAGCTATTAAAAACAAGGAATTCCCGAAATTTGTGGACAAATGGATTGAGCTAGAAATTATCATAATGAGTGAGTTCACCCAGAAGCAAAAAGAGACAAACGGTATATACTCACTTATAGCAAAACACTAGTCCAAGGGATATGTACCATGAAAAACTTTACTTACCAAGAAAGTGGGTCAGAGGAGAGGACATCCTATTGAGACTTTAGGCGAGAGTAGCATGGAAGGAAGAGGAAATAGTAGGACCCACAGGGTCCTGGAAACCTACAAGAAGAACTTTATGACAGGCAGATCTGGGTCCTGGGGTCCTCCTCAAACTAAGGCACCAGCCAAGGAGAATATAGACAGTAAGCTTCGAACCCCTAGAGACACTCAGAGGAAGGATAGCAAGTTACCAAGAAGAGACTCGATATTCTAAGAGCATATATAGGGGGAGGTCTCCCTCAATCACAGACATAGGGGAGGGGAGAAGGGGGGAAGTGGGAAGGAGGGAAGGATGGGAGGAAACAGGGGAAGAGCTAACAATTGAGATGTAATATGAATAAATTAATAAAAAATGTTAAAAAAAAAAAAAAAAGAAAAGAAAAAAGAAACTGCAGCACAGTATTGATTCTTAACTCTCTGTCCCAGGGCTGGGGATGGTGGAGTGTGCATCAGGGCATGGGCTGATTTCTTCAGATTGTGAGCTCTAGCCAGCTTATAATGACTGGTATCTTAAAGGAGCTGGGGTATGTGTTCTGGTAATAACAAATAAATAACAAAGAAAAACCTGTAGTAGGTACATAAAACTTAAGGGAACCAAGTCAAAACACAGCATGGTTGCCATAATGACTGCGCCACTTGACTCTGAATGAGGGTTTCGCTTTCCCTTTCAACATGCTAGGCTTTGCTGTCAATTGTTTTGTTGATCTTTGCCGTTTTGAGTAGGGTGAGATAAGATCTCAGAGTTGTTTTGATTTGCCTTCTCCTTTGATTTGCCTTTGTTTTGATTTTTACTTCTTCTATTGAGAACTCTGTTTAGATTCCTAGCCCATATCTAATTGGGCCATTTGATTCCTTGGCTCTTTGTTTTTGTTTGGTTGGTTGCTTTGTTTTGTTTTGAGTTCTTTGTATATTCTGGATATTAATCCTCTGTCAGATGTGCAGCTGACAGAGAGTGTCTCCCATTCTGTGAGTTTCTCCTTCATACAATTGTTTCCTTAGCTGAATAAAAGCATCTTACTTTTATGAGGTCCAAGCTGTCAATCATTGACCTTAATTTCGGAGTGAATGGAATCCTGTTCAGACAGTCCTTTCCTACACGTATATCTGCCTGTGTTTTCTTCTGGCAAGTTTACCGTTTCAGGTTTCAAAGTGAGGTCTTGATTCACTTGGAGCTCATTTTTGTGCAAATTGATAAATGTGCGTCTAATTTACACTTCTCCATGAGAACACCAAGTTTTATCAGTACCAGGGGCTGAAGACTCTCTTTCCTCCATTGTGGGTTTTTGACATCTCTGTCAAATACCAGGTGTGTGGACTAATGTTTGGATCTTCTATTTTGTTCCGTTTCTACATGTCTATTTTGTGCCACTTATCACATTGCTTTTATTACTATGGCTCTGTAACACGTCTTAAGATCTGGACTGGTCATTTCTCCAACACTTTCTTCTTTGCTCAAGATTTTGTTGTTGTTTTCCTATTTCTGTGAAGATTGTTGTGGATTTTTAAATTGGGATTTTATTGAATCTGTAAATTGCTAGGCCAGTTAGCATTTTATCCCAGGTACCCTGCCTCCAGAACCTGAAGGGAAAGAGCTATTGCTTCAGGCCTTCAGTTGGTGCTAGCAAAGCACTACCAGATTACAATACTTACTTCTCCATCACTAATAAAGCTGGGAAGGACAAATGGGAAGGGGATGAATTTGCAGCAGGGCTTGAGATGGGTGAGTGGGAGGTTGGTGGAGGATGTCAGTACCTTCTAGGGGAGTCATGCTAACTGATCTTGCTGTGCCCCTGCATAATCTACACGTACTAACGTATCTGCCCTGGCATGCACAGAAATGATAGCCGTGGATGCTGAACCTCTGGAACGTAGAGTTTACTACAGATAAGAACAGGCAACTAGAGACAAGGCATGGCAAGGTAGACAGTGGTACTGGCTCTACCCAAGAGCATGAAAAAGAATGCCCATTTAGAATGGACAGTCAAATTGGCAAGTTGGAGAAATTGTGTGTGTGTGTGTAATTGTCAGATTTTTGCATTTAAACAACAATCAAAGATAGTCAAAAGAACCACTTTTATCAAGAATATGTCACTTCTTAGCATTGAGGCAAGAAATTAGAATAAGAAATAGATGTAATAACAGATGTTGAGAGGCAGAGCACATTTAGTTTGGCTGAAATACTGGCTTTGAAAATGTGAGTTTGTTCCAACACGACTGATACATAGAAGTACAATTTGAGCACAAACTCAAACTTCCTAATTGTTTATGCACATTTTACCCATGAGAAATGCTAGGAGAATGTCAAAAATTCCGCCCAGCTGAAGTAGTTCATGGAGGGCTATAGAAAGTAAACACATATGCTTGTGCATGTGCAGGCATGCAGGCATGCACATATACACACACAAACACAAACATACAAACACACTCCAAGTTCACCACCTATTTCAATCTGCTGTATGTGTTAGGAACTATGCCTGGACACCTCCAGTGGCAAAGTTTTCTTCCTAGTTTCAGATGACCTCCTTCCACCATTTGACAGTAACTCAGATGCTAACACTCCTTCCAAATTGCTTCCGCAAAACATGTCATGTTTTTTCAAGGTAAAATACCAGTTTGTGTTTCTTAACCAGCAACACATGTAAAGCTGCAGTACTATTTTTAAGTTCCCAATTTCTCTCTCTTTTTCTTTTCATTAAAATTTATTTATTTTGTGTGTATGGACATTTTTCCTGCATGTGTCTTTGTCCCCACTCATATGGCTGGTGACTTTGGAGGCCAGAGGATGGTATCAGAACCCATAGAACAGCTACAAATGGTTGTTAGCTGTTGTGTGGGTGCTGCAAATTGAACCTGTGTCTTCTGGAAAAGTAGCTAGTGTTCTTAACCTTTGAGCCGACTCTCCAGCCCCATCTTTTCTCTTAATATACTGATGTCAGTGCTATGGATACTCTCAGTGTATCCTAATTTTCTCATTCTTGGACTGAGCTCTGATGTTTAACATATAATCTAATTCATCAATATTCTCTTTCTAGCTAGTTTTAGTCTTCTTTCTCTCTTTGATATGTCCATTGCAGCTCCCTGGATGTATTTTATGGTTATTTTAGTCAAACGCTTGCTAGTGTGATGAT